>NC_052155.1:22728607-22927737 GCF_902713615.1 Scyliorhinus canicula
TATAATTAATTTCAGGTTCCTTGTGAAATTCCCTAAAATACCAGTACATTTATTTTAACTCCCCAAACATGGAATTTTCTTGTGGCTCATCCTTATTACCCTTTACCCTTCGGTATCTTTCAATTTCTTAGCATTTTTCCCCTCCATGACTGCACAGAGGAATTGTTTTCAGCAACGTACACAGAAAAAACCGCTGGAGCATGTGTAGCTGTCTCGAATGTTTAAAATGCACTTCTAAAATAACAATACTATGTCATACGTTATCTTATATAAATAGTTAAAATGCTGGCATGAAACAAAGATAGGAAATGGATGGATTATTAACTAAAACAGTCACTATCTGGGATAAAAGCAAATTACTGCGGATTCTGGAATCTGAAACAAAAAATACTGGAAAGTCTCAGCATGTCTGACAGGATCTATGGAGAGAGACTAGAGCTAACATTTAGAGTCTGGATTACTCGTCATCAGAGCTAGGGGTCCATTCTGGGACTTCCAGCTGACCCGATGGAATCAAAGCAAATCTTCCTCATCACAGTAAGGGTCCAACATTAAATTTATTTTGTTTCTAACCAGTAGTTAGTGGCTATGGGTTGACGAAATAAATACAAATAATTCAGCACAAACTGGTAATCTTCCTCAAAAGTCCATAAAATATGCTGGTATGGAAAATTCAAAACATACTGCTTGTGCAGCAAGGCTTGAAGTTGGGCTAAGAGATATGGGAATGGGAAGAAACAATTCTCTGCCAAAACATCCTTCGCAATTAAACGCTTTTGACGTTCCAATGTTCTGAATTATCACCCTCCTTCATGATGGCTGCAAAGTGCAGTCCAGAAAAAGGAACAATCAGTCATATTCATCCGATTCAACTGATGATCTACATTGGTTTTGCTCACACTTATTACAATTCTATGTTCTAATTCCGGACCAGACCCCAACAGTGGCTAGGGTACTGGACCGAAACCACAATATGTGGGTACGGCAGGTGCGGAAAGAATACCTTTCTCCGGGAGTGATTGCATGAAGAAATAGGGATTTTTTTGTTAACACAATATTAAACTCTTTAACACACCCAAAAATAGCTTACAAATTACACCTTGAACTATACTACTCAATACAGTAAATACCATACCCGTAATTATTATATCTATTCCCAACAAGGAAAAAAACGCATAGCTCTCAATCCATCCCAATGGCACAGAGCAATATTTGCTTTCCAGAATAGATTTGGCCCCGTTAGAATCCCTGCAGTTTCTGGCTGATATCTTCAAAAAGCTATTTCAACTGTCTTGTTTCAGCTTCTTAATTGTCCTCAGACAAGTCTGCACTACTTTAAATACTGTTACTTGTCTACTGTGAGAGCAGAAGTCTTTACTTCTGGTCTTAAAGAGTAGCCAGATTAGAACTCAATTCAAAAACTTTCTCAAAATGTCTGAATACCTTAGCACCACCCAGCAATGACATCATCTTCCCAAGCTCAAAACAAATCAACTCTCCAGGCTGAAACTACATTAACTCCCCAGGACTTTTCCCTAGTCAAACAGCAGCACACCAGCCCAGGCTGTTTTATTCTGTGGTCAATTTTACCTCAGGCTTTTAAAAGTTTTCTGGTCTTGCAAAACAAGATTTAAAAAATAACATGACTACCGCAGTCAAACACATGAATCAAAGAACAAAACAGCAATGATACTGGCCCTTCAGCCCTCCAAGCCTGCGCCGACCATGGTACTTGCCTAAACTAAAACCATAAGCACTTATGGAGTCCGTATCCTTCCATTCCCACCCTATTCATCTCTGTCTAGATGTCCCTTAAATGCCTCTATCGTACCTGCTCCCACCATCTCCCCAGGCAGCACGTTCCATATATTTACCACTCTCTTAACTTTTTTTCCCCGCGCACTTTCAACCTATGTCCCCTAGTACTTGGCTCTCCTACCCAAGGAAAGAGCATCTGACTAACCACTCTGTCCATGCCACCTTGTAGACCTCGATCAGGTCCCTCTCAACCTGCGTCGTTCCAGTGAAAACAGATCCAGTTCATCGAACTTCTCCTCATAGCCGGTGCCCTCCATACCAGGCAACATCCTAGTAAAAGAAGACCCAAGGAGTTTGAGTAAAGGCAAGCAACCAGCAGAGGGCAGCAGAGCAGAGCTACTGATCAGCTGTTCTGGGGAAATTTGCATACGTGCCGTGCGGTCAGCCTAAGTTGAAGGTGGTTTGTGGAGGGGCTGTTGGCAAGTGACAGTTAAACCCGAAACACTTTGTGAGTGTTTCCCACCCTACCTCCTCCTCTAACCAACCCCCCCACCCCACGGTGGTTGGGAAGCGGGAGCAGGGGCCTGTCGTGAAGGTGAGTGAGTGCCTTTAAATTTGCTTACCTTTCAGCGGGATCAGGGTTTGAGGTAATATCAGGTAAGCTCTTCCTTTCTTTTTCTTTTTCTTGTTTTTTTTTAATCTAGAGGGGATGTCAGGGAAGGCAGTACAATGCTCCTCCTGCAGAATGTTTGAGGTGAGGGACGCCGTCAGTGTCCCTGCTGATTTCATCTGTGGGAAGTGCACCCAACTCCAGCTCCTCAAAAACCGTGTTAGGGACCTGGAGCTTGAGCTGGATGAACTTCGGATCATTCGGGAGGCAGAGGGGGTCATAGATAGGAGCTTCAGGGAAGTAGTTACACCAAAGACTGGAGATAGATGGGTAACTGTAAGAGGGACTGGGAAGAAGCAGTCAGTGCAGGGACCCCCTGCGGTCGTTCCCCTGAGTAACAAGTATACCGTTTTGGATACTTGTGGGGGGGACGACTTACCAGGGGTAAGCCATGGGGTACGGGCCTCTGGCACGGAGTCTGTCCCTGTTGCTCAGAAGGGAAGGGGGGAAAGGAGTAGAACATTAGTAATTGGGGACTCAATAGTCAGGGGCACAGATAGGAGATTTTGTGGGAGCGAGAGAGACTCACGTTTGGTATGTTGCCTCCCAGGTGCAAGGGTACGTGATGTCTCGGATCGTGTTTTCCGGGTCCTTAAGGGGGAGGGGGAGCAGCCCCAAGTCGTAGTCCACATTGGCACTAACGACATAGGTAGGAAAGGGGACAAGGATGTCAGGCAGGGCTTTAGGGAGCTAGGATGGAAGCTCAGAGCGAGAACAAACAGAGTTGTTATCTCTGGGTTGTTGCCCGTGCCACGTGATAGTGAGATGAGGAATAGGGAGAGAGAGCAATTAAACACGTGGCTACAGGGATGGTGCAGGCGGGAGGGATTCAGATTTCTGGATAACTGGGGCTCTTTCTGGGGAAGGTGGGACCTCTATAGACAGGATGGTCTACATCTGAACCTGAGGGGCACCAATATCCTGGGGGGGAGATTTGTTAGTACTCTTTGGGGGGGTTTAAACTAATTCAGCAGGGGCATGGGAACCTGGATTGTAGTTTTGGGGTGCGAGAGATTGAGAGTAGAGAGGTCAGGAGCACAGTTTTGACTTCGCAGGAGGGCGGCAGTGTTCAGGTCTGTGGTTTGAAGTGTGTCTATTTCAATGCCAGGAGTATACGAAATAAGGTAGGGGAACTGGCAGCATGGGTAGGTACCTGGGACTTCGATGTTGTGGCCATTTCAGAGACATGGATAGAGCAGGGACAGGAATGGTTGTTGCAGGTTCCGGGGTTTAGGTGCTTTAGTAAGGTCAGAGAAGGGGGCAAAAGAGGGGGAGGTGTGGCGCTGCTAGTCAAGGACAGTATTACGGTGGTAGAAAGGATGCAAGATGGGGACTCTTCTTCCGAGGTAGTATGGGCTGAGGTTAGAAACAGGAAAGGAGAGGTCACCCTGTTGGGAGTTTTCTATAGGCCACCTAATAGTTCTAGAGATGTAGAGGAAAGGATGGCGAAGATGATTCTGGAAAAGAGCGAAAGTAACAGGGTAGTTGTTATGGGAGACTTTAACTTTCCTAATATTGACTGGAAAAGATATAGTTCGAGTACATTGGATGGGTCGTTCTTTGTACAATGTGTGCAGGAGGGTTTTCTGACACAATATGTTGACAGGCCAACAAGAGGTGAGGCCACTTTGGATTTGGTTTTGGGTAATGAACCAGGCCAGGTGTTAGATCTGGAGGTAGGTGAACACTTTGGAGACAGTGACCACAATTCGGTGACCTTTACGTTAGTGATGGAAAGGGATAAGTATACCCCGCAGAGCAAGAGTTATAGCTGGGGGAAGGGCAATTATGATGCCATTAGACATGACTTAGGATGTGTAGGTTGGAGAAGTAGGCTGCAAGGGTTGGGCACACTGGATATGTGGAGCTTGTTCAAGGAACAGCTATTGCATGTTCTTGATAAGTACGTACCAGTCAGGCAGGGAGGAAGGGGTCGAGCGAGGGAACCGTGGTTTACCAAAGAAGTGGAATCTCTTGTTAAGAGGAAGAAGGAGGCCTATGTGAAGATGAGGCGTGAAGTTTCAGTTGGGGCGCTTGATAGTTACAAGGAAGCGAGGAAGGATCTAAAGAGAGAGCTGAGACGAGCAAGGAGGGGACATGAGAAGTCTTTGGCAGGTAGGATCAAGGAAAACCCAAAAGCTTTCTATAGGTATGTCAGGAATAAAAGAATGACTAGGGTAAGAGTAGGGCCAGTCAAGGACAGTGGTGGGAAGTTGTGTGTGGAGGCTGAGGAGATAAGCGAGATACTAAATGAATACTTTTCGTCAGTATTCACTCAAGAAAAAGATAATATTGTGGAGGAGAATGCTGAGACCCAGGATATTAGAATAGATGGCATTGAGGTGCGTAGGGAAGAAGTGTTGGCAATTCTGGACAAGGTGAAAATAGATAAGTCCCCGGGGCCGGATGGGATTTATCCTAGGATTCTCTGGGAAGCCAGGGAAGAGATTGCTGGGCCTTTGGCTTTGATTTTTAGGTCATCATTGGCTACAGGAATAGTGCCAGAGGACTGGAGGATAGCAAATGTGGTCCCTTTGTTCAAGAAGGGGAGTAGAGATAACCCCGGTAACTATAGGCCGGTGAGCCTAACGTCTGTGGTGGGTAAAGTCTTGGAGAGGATTATAAAAGATACGATTTATAATCATCTAGATAGGAATAATATGATTAGGGATAGTCAGCATGGTTTTGTGAAGGGTAGGTCATGCCTCACAAACCTTATCGAGTTCTTTGAGAAGGTGACTGAACAGGTAGACGAGGGTAGAGCAGTTGATGTGGTGTATATGGATTTCAGTAAAGCGTTTGATAAGGTTCCCCACGGTCGGCTATTGCAGAAAATACGGAGGCTGGGGATTGAGGGTGATTTAGAGATGTGGATCAGAAATTGGCTAGTTGAAAGAAGACAGAGAGTGGTAGTTGATGGGAAATGTTCAGAATGGAGTTCAGTTACGAGTGGCGTACCACAAGGATCTGTTCTGGGGCCGTTGCTGTTTGTCATTTTTATAAATGACCTAGAGGAGGGCGCAGAAGGATGGGTGAGTAAATTTGCAGACGACACTAAAGTCGGTGGAGTTGTAGACAGTGCGGAAGGATGTTGCAGGT
This sequence comes from Scyliorhinus canicula, assembly GCF_902713615.1. Taxonomy (NCBI): domain Eukaryota; kingdom Metazoa; phylum Chordata; class Chondrichthyes; order Carcharhiniformes; family Scyliorhinidae; genus Scyliorhinus; species Scyliorhinus canicula. The sequence goes on from NC_052155.1 coordinate 22,734,135, forward strand.
TACAGAGGGACATAGATAAGCTGCAGAGCTGGGCTGAGAGGTGGCAAATGGAGTTTAATGTGGAGAAGTGTGAGGTGATTCACTTTGGAAAGAATAACAGGAATGCGAAATATTTGGCTAATGGTAAAATTCTTGGTAGTGTGGATGAGCAGAGGGATCTCGGTGTCCATGTACATAGATCCCTGAAAGTTGCCACCCAGGTTGATAGGGTTGTGAAGAAGGCCTATGGTGTGTTGGCCTTTATTGGTAGAGGGATTGAGTTCCGGAGCCATGAGGTCATGATGCAGCTGTACCAAACTCTGGTACGGCCGCATTTGGAGTATTGCGTACAGTTCTGGTCGCCTCATTATAGGAAGGACGTGGAAGCTTTGGAACGGGTGCAGAGGAGATTTACCAGGATGTTGCCTGGTATGGAGGGAAAATCTTATGAGGAAAGGCTGATGGACTTGAGGTTGTTTTCGTTAGAGAGAAGAAGGTTAAGAGGTGACTTAATAGAGGCATACAAAATGATCAGAGGGTTAGATAGGGTGGACAGCGAGAGCCTTCTCCCGCGGATGGAGGTGGCTAGCACGAGGGGACATAGCCTTAAATTGAGGGGTAATAGATATAGGACAGAGGTCAGAGGTGGGTTTTTTACGCAAAGAGTGGTGAGGCCGTGGAATGCCCTACCTGCAACAGTAGTGAACTCGCCAACATTGAGGGCATTTAAAAATTTATTGGATAAGCATATGGATGATAAGGGCATAGTGTAGGTTAGATGGCCTTTAGTTTTTTTTTTTTCCATGTCGGTGCAACATCGAGGGCCGAAGGGCCTGTACTGCGCTGTATCGTTCTATGTTCTATGTTCTAAACCGCTTCTGTACCCTCTCCAAAGCATCCACATCCTTCTGGTAATGTGGCGACCAGAATTGTACACAATATTCCAAATGAGGCCTAACTAGGGTCCTGTCCAGCTGCAACATGACTTGCCAATTTTTATATTCAATGCCCTGACCGATGAAGGCTAGCATGCCTTCTTATCCACGTGTTGCCACTTTCAGTGATTGGTGAACATGCACGCCCAGGTATCTCTGCCCATCAGTATTCGCAAAAGTTCAACCATTTCTTGTGTAATTCCTACATGCATTGGACCTTCCAAAGTGCATTACCTCACATTTTTCCGGATTAAACGCCATCTGCTATTTCTCCGCCCAAGACTCCAACCAGTTATACCTTGCTGTATTCTCTGACAATCCTCTTCACTATCCACAACTCTGCCAATTTTTGTGTCGTCTGCGAACTTACAAATCAGGCCAGCTACATTTTTTTTCCCAATCATTTATATACACCACGAATGACAAAGGCCCCAGAACTAATCCCTGTAAAACGCCACAAGTCACAGCCTTCCATTCAGAAAAGCACCCTTCTACTGCTACCCTCTGTCTTCGGTGCCCAAGCCAATTCTGTATCCAACTTGCCAGCTCTCCTTGGATCCCATGTGACTTCACCTTTTGTACCAGTCTACCAAGAGATACCTTGTCAAAGGCTTTACTGAAATCCATGTGTACATCTACTGCCTTTCCCTCATCTATCATCTTTGTGACCTTTGAAAAACTCGATCAAATTAGTGAGGCACAACCTCCCCATCACAAAACCATGCTGCCCATCACTAATAAGTCCATTTGTTTCCAACTGTGAGTAAACCCTATCTGCAAGAATATTTTCCAATAGTTTCCCTACCACTGACGTGAGGCTCACCGGCCTATAATCCTTCTCTTTGGTGAATACTGAGACAAAGTATTCATTTGCCTCCCAAAGAATCCCAGACTCTTAACCCTTAATTGTCAAATGTTTATAATCCAATATATCTCAAATCCTACATTTGTCACACAGTTTATAATACAAACAGTAGACATCTTTCTTTTTTCCCCCCATTTACAGAATGGAGGCATTTCTGGCTAGGCCACCATTTACTGCCCTTCCCCAGTTGCCCTTCAGAAGGTGGTGAGTTGCCTTCTTGAACTGCTGCATTGGTACACCCCCAGTGCTGTTAGGGAGGGACTGCCATAATTTTAACCCAGCGACAGTGAAGGAACGACGATATATTTCCAAGTCGGGATGGTGAGTGACTTGGAGGGGAACTTCCAGGTGTTAGTGTTCCCAGGCATCTGCTGTTCTTGTCCTTCTAGATGGTAGTGGTCATGGATTTGGTATGTGCTGTCTAAGGCACCATGGTGAGTTACTGCAGTGCATCTTGTAGATGGTGCACACGGCTGTTAGAAGGTGGTGGAGGGATTTAATGCTTGTGGAAGGAGTAGCAATCAAGCGGGCTGCTTTGTCCTGGATGGCGTTGAGCTTCTTGAATGTTGTTGGAGCTGCACTCATCCAGGCAAGTGGAGAGTATTCCATTAAATTCCTGACTTTTGCCTTGTGGATGGTGGACAGGCTTTGAGGGGTCAGGAGGCAAGTTACTTGTAGGATTCCCAGCCTTTTGACCTGCTCTAGCATTACAGTATTAATAATAATAGCTTATTGACACAAATAGGCTTCAATGAAGTTATTGTGAAAAGCCCCTAGTCGCCACATTCTGCCACCTGTTCAGGGAGGCTGGTACGGGAATTGAACCCGCGCTGCTACCTTGTTCTGCATTACAAGCCAGTTATTTAGCCCAGTGTGCTAAACCAGCCCCAGGTTAATATTAATATGGCAAGTTCAGTTTCTGGTGAATGGTCACCCCCCCCGCCCCAGGATGTTGATTGTGGTGGATTCAGCGATGGTAATGTCATTGAATGTCATGGGGCGATGGTTAGATCCTCTCTTGTAGGAGATGGCCATTGCCTGGCACTCGTGTGGCGCCAATGTAATTTGGCAATTGTCAGCTCAGGTTTTGCTGCATTTGGACAGGGTCTGCTTCATTATGAGGAGTCATAAGTGGTGCTCAACATTGTGCAGGCATGGACTTCCAGTGTCGGCTATGAAGGAGTAAGTCGCACATTTGGTGGCTCCCGCTCTGGTCGGACTTTTGGACCTTTCCCCGGTTTTTCTATTGGACTTGAATTGTAAAACGGATGTTAGTGGCAATTGTTTACTGAATTCCCACTTTGGTGCATGGAGAGAAGGACTAGAAATGTTCGTAAGGGCAGAAACAAGATAGAGAAGGCTGGGATGTAGTTGCAACAGAAGACCGCATGGTGGAGGTTCGAACCTCTGGCTTGTCGACCCAGCAGTCTGTGGAGCACCTGATGCAAGTCATTCAGGAAGGCTTTGCTATGCAGACTGCTTGGACCCGATAAGAGTCAATTGAGCGGCTGGAGCTTAGACTGGACACCCAGGATCGGGCGATCCAGAAGGCGCTGACTGAGCAGGAGGAACATCAGACTGCGGTGGATCTGGAGGTGGGGATGCTTGAGGGATCAGCAGAAGAAGCTCCTGGAGAAGGTGGAGGACCTAGAAAATAGGTTCCACCAGCAGAACCTAAGAATCGTTGGGCTCCTGGAGGGGTCCGAAGGAACGGCATACATCGCAGACATGTTTGTGAAGCTGCTGGGGGATGGGGCATTCTCCTGGCCCTTGGAGGTGGATAGGGCTCACAGTGCACTCGCGAGGAAGCCGCGAATGGGAGACCCCCCCCCCCAGGGCAATTGTGGTGAGATTCCACAGGTTCCTGGCTAAAGAGCGCATTCTACAGTGGGCCTAGCAGACACAAAGCTGTAAATGGGACAAATGCATCCTGCGAGTTTACTAGGACCTGAGTGTAGAGGTGGCCAGGAGCAGACTTCAACCAGATCAAGTCGATCCGTTTTAAGAAAACGGTGAAGTTTGGACTGTTATACACAGTCCTTCTCTGGATCACGCATAAGGGTCAGCACATCTACTTCCAGTCGCCTGAGGACGTGTTGGACTTTGCGATAAAGAAAAGGGCTGGGGATGGATTGAGAACTTTTGAACTTGACTGCAACGTTCATGTTTTTGTTTCTCTGTTTTTGTAAAAAGTTTCTCGTTTTGATTTCATGGAAGATGTTTGTGATGCCGTTTGCATTGATTTGGAACCAGCGGCAGAGCTGAGTGAGTTACGGTTTTCATTTGCACTGTTGGGGGATGGAGGTGTGCTTGTTTTGATCTTGGTGTTTTTCTGTTGGGCATTTGTATGGGGATTGTTTGATGGAGGATTTTGTTTGTATGAGCGGGCGGGGGGGGGGGGGGGGGGGGGGGGGGGAGATGTTCTGCTGACGAGGGAGGGACAGAGAGGAGGTTGGGGGCGGGGTCTGCCTGGGGGTGGACCGGTGGAGGCGCGGAGCACAGACTTGAGGTGGACCTAAAAAAGGGGATGGCTGATCGGCGAGGGGGCGGCAATGAGCACCCCCCCCCCCCCCCCCCAACTAAGCTGATCACCTGGTATGTTCGAGGGTTAAATGGGCTGGTCAAAAGGGCACGTGTGTTCGCGCATCTTAGGGATTGAAGGCGGACATGGTAATGTTGCAGGAGACGCACCTTACGTTACGGACCAGATTGGATTGAGGAAAGGCGGGGTCAGTCAGGTCTTTCACTCGGGACTAGATTCAAAGACTAGAGGTGTCGCGATCCTGATCAATAAGTGGGTGGTGTTTGAGACGGGTAAAATAGTCTCGGACATGGGAGGTCGGTACATTATGGTCAGTGGGAGGTTAGAGGGTGTGCAGGTGGTATTAGTAAATGTGTATGCGCCAAATTGGGATGATGTGGAGTTTATCAAGAGGATACGCAGGTTGGTCAAGGGAGGGGACTTCAATACAGTTCTTGACCCTGGCTTAGACGGTCAAGCTCGAAAACGGGCAGGGTGCCAGCAATGGCAAAGGAACTAAGAGGGTTCATGGAGCTGATGGGGGAGTTGGATCCATGGAGATTTGGGCAGACAAAGGTGAAGGAGTTCTTCTACTCACACGTGTATAAAGTGTATTCCCGAATTGATTTCTTGATTTTGAGCAGGGCCTTGCTGGCTGGGGTGGTGGACGCGGGGTACTCGGCGATTACAATCTCAGACCATGCTCCGCACTGGGTTGACCTGCAGGTTAGTAAAGACAGCAACCAGCGCCCGCACTGGAGGTTGGATGTGGGACTTTTGGCGGATGAAGGGTGTGCAAGCGGCTGAGGAAACGTATTCAGAGCATCCTGCAGGTCAATGACACGGGGGAAATTTCAGCAACGGTGGTGTGGGAAGCACTGAAGGCGGTGGTCAGGGGGGAGCTGATCTTGATCCGGGCCCATAGGGAGGTGGTGGACAGGGCAGAGACGGACCGACTGGTAAAGGAGTTACTACAGATTGATAGGACGTATGCGGAGACCCCAGAGGCAGGGCTTTTAAGGGAACAGCGGAGTTTTGTTTGCTGACCACAGGGAGGGCGGTGGAGCAGCTGAGAAAGGCGAGGGGGGCGATCTATGAACATGGAGAGAAGGCCAGCAGAATGCTTGCACAGCAGATTAAGAAGAGGGAGGCAGCTAGGGAAATAGGGAAAGTAAAGGACGGTGAGGGTAACCTGGTTGGTGATTCGGTAGGGGTGAATAAGGCGTTTAGGGATTTCTACAGCAGGCTGTACAGGTCGGAGCCCCCTACGGGGCTGGACGGGATGAGGCACTTCTTGGAGGGGCTGAATTTCCCAACGGTGGACGAGGAGCAGGTAGAAGGGCTGGGGGCCTCAATTGGGCTGGAAGAGATAGTGGAGGGCTTGAAAGCCATGCAGGCGGTTACGGCCCCGGGTCCGGACGGGTACCCAGTGGAATTTTATAAAACTTTCTCGGGAATATTGGGGCCAGTGTTGTTGAGGATGTTCAATGAGGCAAGGGAAAGAGGGGTATTGCCCCCGATGATGTCACAGGCCACGATTTCGCTGATTCTGAAGCAGGACAAGAACCTGGAGCTGTGTGGGTCCTACAGGCTGATCTCACTGTTGAATGTAGATGCCAAGTTGCTGGCCAAAATCTTGTTCTCCAGGATCGAGGACTGTGTTCCGGACGTTATTGGGGAGGACCAAACGGGGTTTGTTAAGGGCAGGCAGTTGGTAGATAATGTAAGAAGGCTGTTAAATGTGATCATGATGCCCCCGGAAGGTAGGGAGGTGGAGGTAGTGATCGGAATGGATGCAGAAAAGGCTTTCGATAGCGTAGAATGGAACTGTCTGTGGGAGATACTGGGACGGTTCGGATTCGGGCGGGGCTTTATTGACTGGGTTAGGTTACTGTATCAGGTGCCTGTGGCAATAGGACAACATCGGACTATTTTAGACTGCACCGGGGGACGAGACGGGAATGCCCCCGGGAATGGGACCGGCTGCATAAATTGAATCTGGCCCGGCTGGTGGACCAAATGAAGGACGATTTTCGGAGATGGGACGCACATCCGTTGTCCCTGGCTGGGAGGGTGCAAACGGTGAAGATGATGGTCCTCCCGAGATTCCTATTTGTATTTCAGTGTTTCTCCATCTTTATTCCGTGGTCCTTTTTTTAAGCGGGTCAACAGAGTGATCACGGATTTCGTCTGGGCAGTCAAGACCCTGTGAGTAAGGAAGGTAATGCTTGTGCGGAGTCGAAAAGAAGGCAGGCTGGCACTACCAAATGTTTGCAACTATTACTGGGTGGCTAATGTAGCCATGATCAGGAAGTGGGTGGTGGGGGAGGGATGGCATGGGTGCGTATGGAGGCAGCTTCATGGAAGGGCACCAGTTTTGGGGCGTTGATAACTGCGCCTCTGCCGTTCCCGCCGGCACGGTACTCCACCAGTCCAGTGGTGGTGGCGGCCCTGAGAGTGAGTTTGGGGCCAGTGGAGGCGGCATGTGGGAGCATCAGCCTGGGCCCCAATCTGCGATAATCACCACTTTGCCCCGGGGAGTATGGATGGGTGGGTTGGTTCTGGTTATGGCAGAGATTGAGAGGATGGGGGATTTGTTCAGCGAGGGGAGCTTTCCGAGTATGAGGGCGTGGAGGAAATGTTTGGGATGGCGAGGGGAAACGAATTCAGGTATCTGCAGGTGCGGGACTTCCTTCATAAACAGGTGTCAACCTTCCCGCTCCTACTGCTAAGGGGGATTCACGACAGGGTAGTTTCCAGAGGGTGGGAAGGAGAAGGGAGCGTCTTGGACATTTAGAAGAAGCTTATGGGGTCGGACAAGACGCAGACCGAGGAGCTGAAGCGCAAGTGGGAGGAGGAGCTGGGAGGTGAGAGAGAGGATGGTCTATGGGCAGGCGCGTTAAGTAGAGTCAACACGTCTGCAACATGAGCCAGGATCAGCCGATACAATTTAAGGTTGTTACCGGGCTCAAGTGGCAGTGGCCCGGATGACCAGATTCTTTGGGGTGGAGGACAGGTGCACAAAATGTGCAGGAGGGCCAGCGAACCATGTCCACATGTTTTGGACATGTCCAAAGCTTTGGGGATTTTGGCAGGGGTTTACGGACGTCATGTCCACGGTGTTAAAAACAAGGGTGGCGCTGAGTCCAGAGGTGCCGATTTCCGGGGTGTCAGAAGACCCGGGTATCCAGGAGGAGAAAGCGACAGACGTTCTGGCCTTTGCTTTCCTGGCAGCCCGGAGGCCTGTACGAGAGGTAAATGGCTTTGCACTATGTTTATGGTTTCATGTGTAATGTTTATTTTGTTGTTGTTACTACACCAAAAATACCTCAATAAAATGTTTATTAAAAACAAACTTGCGCAGTCATCTGCGAACATCCCCACTTCTGACATTATGGTGGAAGAGAGGTCATTGATGAAGCAGCTGAAGACCGTTATCCCCTAACATTGCATAAAATTCTAATTAATTGTTTTTGAATGTACTCATTGTTGCGAAGACAAAAGCAGAAGATATCTGTCAGCATCATGAATTAAAGTCATGAATAAATCAAAACAAATACATGCACTCATGTTAGCCCATAGAAAATTTTATTTTGAAGGTGAACTCTGAATTGAATCACAGTGCTGAAACTAAATTTTCCTTCAACCTCAAATACACATTGATTAGCACGCCACCAGTTTTAGCTCAGTTGGTTGGTCAACTGGTTTGTGATGCAGAGCAAGGCGGGTTCAATTCCCCCACTGGCTGAGGTTACTCATGAAGTACCTTCTCTACCTTGCCCCTCACCTGACATAGAACATACAGTGCAGGAGGCCATTCGGCCCATCGAGTCTGCACCAACCCACTTAAGTCCTCACTTCCACTATCCCCGTAACCCAATAACCCCCTAACCTTTTTGGTCACTAAGGGCAATTTATCATGGCCAATCCACCTAACCTGCACGTGTTTGGACTGTGGGAGGAAACCGGAGCACCCGGAGGAAACCCGCGCAGACACGGGGAGAACTTGCAGACTCCGCACAGACAGTGGCCCACCGGGCAATCGAACCTGGGATCTTGGCGCTGTGAAGCCACAGTGCTATCCACTTGAGCTACCGTGCTGAGATGTGGTGATCCTCAGGGTAAATAACCACCAATCAGCTCTCTCTATCAAAGGGGAAAGCAGCCTACGGTCATCTGGGACTATGGCCACTTCTTTTACCCCAATAAAACTAATCTATTCCCTGCACTTTACCATAACGTTGCAAACTAAATATGGATTTGATATTAAAGAAAACCAAACTACTTTTTCACTAATCCTGTTCAAAAATATGCTTCTAATCATCAGCTGAGGACAGGATCAAATTTTGTCCAATGATAGTGACCATGCAAATTCAAATGTAAATACAGACACACAAACAATGTAATGGAACAATACCCATACCGTCAGGGAATTAAAAAGTTAACGGGGATAAAGTTACTGGGTATTAGAAGTGGCTTCAAGACCTCCAAATGATACAAACGTATGATTTCAGGAGGTGAGGGTGTGCAGATGATGAACTTGAATCTAGAGCATCCATTTCTATAGTGCTCCACAATGAAGTGGAGCCAACGGAAGATGGAAGAGAGGTGGCTGTATTTAAAAAGTGTTGGAGTAATCAATTGTTGTGATGAGCAGCTATGGAGACGGGGACGGGTTTTTCAGGCAGACAATGCAACAGATGATGGGCGGCATGGTAGTGCAGTGGTCAGCACAGCTGTCTCACGTGTCAAGGACCTGGGTTTGATCCTGACCCCGGGTGGGTGTCCATGTGGAGTTTGCCCATTCGCCGTGTCTGCTTGGGTCTCATGCCCCTTAATTAGAAAAAAAGAACTGGGTACTCCAAATTTAGTTAAAGAAAGACAGTGCAGCAGATGAAAAGCTCAAGAATATGGATGGAAAACAGATAGCACAATGGTTAGCACTATTGCTTCATAGCGCCAGGGTCCCAGGTTCGATTCCCGCTTGCACGTTCTCCAGTGTCTGCATGGGTTCCCTCCAGATGCTCCGGTTTCCTCCCACAAGTCCCGAAAGATGTACTTGTTAGCTGAACTGGACATTCTGAATTCTCCCTCAGTGTATCCGACCAAGTGCCGGAGTATGGCGACTAGGGGAGTTTCACAGTAACTTCATTGCAGTGTTAACGTAAGCCTACTTGTGACAATAATCAAGAGTTGAAAATTCAGCACCGGCATGATCAATGGACCTAAAGACCTCCCACGGGTCTGATTTATATGATTCTGGACCATAAAATTGGCCAACCCAGGATGCAAAATTTAACTGAAAGAGAATGTGGAGGATCTAAATCTATATTTAACCTGATGAGACTAATTAAGTTGAAAGTAGAAGCACATAGATGGTGTCAGGACCCCAAGGTGAAAGATTCTGGCCTCTCCTACATGAAGCTCAAGGAAATTTCAACTAATGCGCAATCTGTGATCCAGCTAAACATCTTTTATTTAAACATCTTCTATTTCAGCACTTCTTCCATCTTTTCTCTGAAGGGCAGTCATTAGATCTCTTTCAATGTTTCATTCTTCCATGCTCATCCATTTTATCTTGTTACAGAGGGAATTTTTTTTCATTATATGCTACCTTATAGTGACATTATCTACAAGAGGTTTTACCACAATATTGAATTTTACTAATATTTAGCTGAAGAAAGTGTTGACACATCCATGATTTAATCGCCAGTCAGGCAGTTCAGTGCAGAGTATAGCAGCACCATTGGCATTGATGGCGCAGGCAAAGTTAGGTTATTGCAGCAGAAGCCGAGGCTCGTGGGTGTCACCCAGATGTAGTATATTAGAAAAAAAACAATCAGAGAACCTTGCATCTACTTCTCACCAGCCCAGCCTCAATGCCACCCTGCTGCTTCCTATACTTCAGCACTGTGATAGGACAGGCTAAGAATACAGCCTTAGGCATATCTAACAAAATTCCCTACTTAAAATTGACATCTTTGACTTGTAAACAAAATGTGATTCAAATTCTAAGCCACAGGAAACTGATATTTGGCTTTAACTCAAGTCAGGTATTGAATAAAGTATTTTCCACTAAACTATTAAGAGAAAAATCTGAAGTACCAACGACTAAAGTCTCTAAGCTCACCATAAAAATTAGATTTTCATTATTCTGAAAAGCAGAAATGAAAAAAGGCCTGTCACATGAAATAATGTACGACACCAAGATATAATGCACAAATCACAACAGCCTGCTTTCTTCTTGGGGAGGGCGGATAAATTAATGCCATTGGGGCAGCCTATTTTCAAAGCTCTAATTTTAAGCCACAAAACGTCAGTTGCAAGAGCTCATTTCAGTCTTACTGAAATAGAGTAATTTTTGCGCATAACACTTTTATGCCGCTATAAATAAAGCTTTTAAAAGCAACATAAACCCATTTCCTGTTTACTAAACTGGTCCTCATTCTCTTGGTGATCCAAATCTGATTTCAGACACACACACGCACAAAAGTCACGATTTGCAAAGATTTAAAATGTCTGCATTCCCGAGAGAATTGTAATTCGCACTACCAGACTGTTACATCGTAATTAAATCTAGGGAATTGAATTAAATAGTCATCAGATCGTGTGTATATACACATCAAAACGTGTTTAGATGAGTCACTCACATTTTTTAAAAAACTTCCATCTAATTATCAGCGGATTTAATTTGAACCACTTTTTTTCCTCTATAATGCTCATCAACCAACCTGTGCCTCGATCATCCAACACTTAAGTGAAATGGTTGACCAGTCTCCTTTCGTTACAGCAGCATCATGTCATTATGCGATTACCGGCATTATTTGCCAAGCGGATTCGGACAACCCACATACAAATGCTGCCTTCCTTACTTACCAACAAGCCACTGACTACAAGCATAAAGCCATTTTAGTTCAGCACAAGACGCGTCACCACTGCCGTGTCTCAGAAAGCTGCACCACTTTTTAAAGAGATACTGCTGCCTTTTCAAATTAAAGTGAAAGAACAACGCTTCCCTCCCTCCAAACACAAACCTTTCAAATCCCTTCAACAGCGTTTCAGTATACGACGGGAAGAGGGGCGATTTTCTTTCTCCCCCCCCCCCCCCGCTCCAAAAAAAAATCAAACATACATGAGCAACAAATTCAAAGAGTCGCTCCACGACAGTCAACAATTGTTATCGGTGCAAATATTTACTCCCGAATTATTTGGGAGGATGGGGGGGGGGGGGGGTGGAAAGAGAGGGGGGGGGTGGAAAGAGAGGATGGGGGGGGTGGAAAGAGAGGATGGGGGGGGGGGTGGAAAGAGAGGATGGGGGGGGGGTGGAAAGAGAGGATGGGGGGGGGGTGGAAAGAGAGGATGGGGGGGGGGGGTGGAAAGAGAGGATGGGGGGGGGGGTGGAAAGAGAGGATGGGGGGGGGGGGGGGGAAAGAGAGGATGGGGGGGTGGAAAGAGAGGATGGGGGGGGTGGAAAGAGAGGATGGGGGGGGGTGGAAAGAGAGGATGGGGGGGGTGGAAAGAGAGGATGGGGGGGGTGGAAAGAGAGGATGGGGGGGGGGGGTGGAAAGAGAGGATGGGGGGGGGGGGGGGAAAGAGAGGATGGGGGGGGGGTGGAAAGAGAGGATGGGGGGGGGGGGTGGAAAGAGAGGATGGGGGGGGGGGGTGTGGAAAGAGAGGATGGGGGGGGGGGGGAAAGAGAGGATGGGGGGGGGGTGGAAAGAGAGGATGGGGGGGGGTGGAAAGAGAGGATGGGGGGGGTGGAAAGAGAGGATGGGGGGTGGAAAGAGAGGATGGGGGGGTGGAAAGAGAGGATGGGGGGGTGGAAAGAGAGGATGGGGGGGTGGAAAGAGAGGATGGGGGGGTGGAAAGAGAGGATGGGGTGGGGTGGAAAGAGAGGATGGGGGGGGGTGGAAAGAGAGGATGGGGGGGGTGGAAAGAGAGGATGGGGGGGGTGGAAAGAGAGGATGGGGGGGGGTGGAAAGAGAGGATGGGGGGGGGGGTGGAAAGAGAGGATGGGGGGGGGTGGAAAGAGAGGATGGGGGGGGGGGTGGAAAGAGAGGATGGGGGGGGTGGAAAGAGAGGATGGGGGGGGTGGAAAGAGGATGGGGGGGGGGTGGAAAGAGAGGATGGGGGGGGTGGAAAGAGAGGATGGGGGGGGGTGGAAAGAGAGGATGGGGGGGGGTGGAAAGAGAGGATGGGGGGGGGGGGAAAGAGAGGATGGGGGGGGGGGGTGGAAAGAGAGGATGGGGGGGTGGAAAGAGAGGATGGGGGGGTGGAAAGAGAGGATGGGGGGGTGGAAAGAGAGGATGGGGGGGTGGAAAGAGAGGATGGGGGGGGTGGAAAGAGAGGATGGGGGGGTGGAAAGAGAGGATGGGGGGGTGGAAAGAGAGGATGGGGGGGTGGAAAGAGAGGATGGGGGGGATGGGAAAGAGAGGATGGGGGGGTGGAAAGAGAGGATGGGGGGGTGGAAAGAGAGGATGGGGGGGTGGAACGAGAGGATGGGGGGGTGGAAAGAGAGGATGGGGGGGTGGAAGAGAGGGATGGGGGGGTGGAAAGAGAGGATGGGGGGGTGGAAAAGAGAGGATGGGGGGGGTGGAAAGAGAGGATGGGGGGTGGAAAGAGAGGATGGGGGGGTGGAAAGAGAGGATGGGGGGGGTGGAAAGAGAGGATGGGGGGGGTGGAAAGAGAGGATGGGGGGGGTGGAAAGAGAGGATGGGGGGGGTGGAAAGGAGGATGGGGGGGTGGAAAGAGAGGATGGGGGGGTGGAAGAGAGGATGGGGGGGGGAAAGAGAGGATGGGGGGGGGTGGAAAGAGAGGATGGGGGGGTGGAAAGAGAGGATGGGGGGGTGGAAAGAGAGGATGGGGGGGGTGGAAAGAGAGGATGGGGGGTGGAAAGAGAGGATGGGGGGGTGGAAAGAGAGGATGGGGGGGTGGAAAGAGAGGATGGGGGGGGGTGGAAAGAGAGGATGGGGGGGGGTGGAAAGAGAGGAGGGGGGGTGGAAAGAGAGGATGGGGGGGGGGTGGAAAGAGAGGATGGGGGGGGTGGAAAGAGAGGATGGGGGGGGTGGAAAGAGAGGATGGGGGGGGTGGAAAGAGAGGATGGGGGGGGGGTGGAAAGAGAGGATGGGGGGGGGTGGAAAGAGAGGATGGGGGGGGGTGGAAAGAGAGGATGGGGGGGTGGAAAGAGAGGATGGGGGGGGTGGAAAGAGAGGATGGGGGGGGGTGGAAAGAGAGGATGGGGGGGGTGGAAAGAGAGGATGGGGGGGGGGGAAGAGAGGATGGGGGGGTGGAAAGAGAGGATGGGGGGGGGGTGGAAAGAGAGGATGGGGGGGTGGAAAGAGTGGATGGGGGGTGGAAAGAGAGGATGGGGGGGTGGAAAGAGAGGATGGGGGGGTGGAAAGAGAGGATGGGGGGGTGGAAAGAGAGGATGGGGGGGTGGAAAGAGAGGATGGGGGGGGGAAAGAGAGGATGGGGGGGGGAAAGAGAGGATGGGGGGGGTGGAAAGAGAGGATGGGGGGGTGGAAAGAGAGGATGGGGGGGGTGGAAAGAGAGAATGGGGGGGTGGAAAGAGAGGATGGGGGGGGTGGAAAGAGAGGATGGGGGGGGGTGGAAAGAGAGGATGGGGGGGTGGAAAGAGAGGATGGGGGGGGGTGGAAAGAGAGGATGGGGGGGTGGAAAGAGAGGATGGGGGGGGGGGAAAGAGAGGATGGGGGGTGGAAAGAGAGGATGGGGGGGTGGAAAGAGAGGATGGGGGGTGGAAAGAGAGGATGGGGTGGAAAGAGAGGATGGGGGTGGAAAGAGAGGATGGGGGGGGGTGGAAAGAGAGGATGGGGGGGGTGGAAAGAGAGGATGGGGGGTGGAAAGAGAGGATGGGGGTGGGTGGAAAGAGAGGATGGGGGGGTGGGTGGAAAGAGAGGATGGGGGGGTGGGTGGAAAGAGAGGATGGGGGTGGGTGGAAAGAGAGGATGGGGGGGTGGGTGGAAAGAGAGGATGGGGGGGTGGGTGGAAAGAGAGGATGGGGGGGGTGGGTGGAAAGAGAGGATGGGGGGTGGGTGGAAAGAGAGGATGGGGGTGGGTGGAAAGAGAGGATGGGGGGTGGGTGGAAAGAGGATGGGGGTGGGTGGAAAGAGAGGATGGGGGTGGGTGGAAAGAGAGGATGGGGGTGGGTGGAAAGAGAGGATGGGGGTGGGTGGAAAGAGAGGATGGGGGTGGGTGGAAAGAGAGGATGGGGGTGGGTGGAAAGAGAGGATGGGGTGGGTGGAAAGAGAGGATGGGGGTGGGTGGAAAGAGAGGATGGGGGTGGGTGGAAAGAGAGGATGGGGGTGGGAGGGGTGGGTGGAAAGAGAGGATGGGGGTGGGAGGGGTGGGTGGAAAGAGAGGATGGGGTGGAAAGAGAGGATGGGGTGGAAAGAGAGGATGGGGGGGTGGGTGGAAAGAGAGGATGGGGGTGGACAGAGATAGTGGGGGGGGTGGACAGAGATAGTGGGGGGGGTGGACAGAGATAGTGGGGGGGGGTGGACAGAGATAGTGGGGGGGGGGGTGGACAGAGATAGTGGGGGGGGGGTGGACAGAGATAGTGGGGGGGGGTGGACAGAGATAGTGGGGGGGGGGTGGACAGAGATAGTGGGGGGGTGGACAGAGATAGTGGGGGGGGGTGGACAGAGATGGGGGGGGTATGGACAGAGATGGGGGGGGTGTGGACAGAGATGGGGGGGTGGACAGAGATGGTGGGGGGGGGGTGGACAGAGATGGTGGGGGGGGGGTGGACAGAGATGGTGGGGGGGGGGGTGGACAGAGATGGTGGGGGGGGGGTGGACAGAGATGGTGGGGGGGGGGTGGACAGAGATGGTGGGGGGGGGGTGGACAGAGATGGTGGGGGGGTGGACAGAGATGGTGGGGGGGGGGGGTGGACAGAGATGGTGGGGGGGGGGGGGGGGGAAGAGAGAGAGACACACAAAGTGAAATAACCAAAATAAATTAAGATAGAGGATCGAACATTTAAACGACGTGAAAAGGGTCTAATGCTAAACCATTCGACAACAAAATAGAGGACAGAGGCGGGCACTCTGACCAAAAGGGCAGGACAAGCTCCTGCATCAGGAACAGTCACAACACATTATCACCGATGGCGGCCGCGGAGGAGGGGGGGGGGCCCCCTCATCATCAAAACATCATTTAACCGCTCGGCCCTTTTTATTTTACCTGATCGAAGGGGACGTGGGAAGAAGAAACGCGTTGAAAATTGCTGGGGGCGGGGGAGACAAAATACACGCGCTGCAGAGCCACCGGGAAAAGCGCGACGTTAACTCTAACGTGACTGAGGAAGGGAGATGGGTAAATAAACGGTACGTACGTGTATTGATATTGTAAAGCCAGGAATTATAAGCGGCGAGACCTTTGATAAGGTTCCATCTCCGCGACGGCCTTTGACTTTCCGCGGGCCCAACGCTCCCCCCGATTGGCCGGGGCCGCCTCACGTGAGCCGCCGGCCCAAGCCTTTTGTTACGGGCCTCCCGATTGGTCCGTTTCCCCAGGTCGGCCCGGCCCTTTTAACGATTTACAATTTAAAAGGAATCCTTTTTTTTTCTCATAACATGATGTTCGACCCCCTCTCTCTCTCGTCCCCCTCCCGATGAAATATGATTCACGCCCCCACCCCGGTTTGTGTTCTGGGTGAGCTCGATGGGAGCCTCAAACAGGCACTTTCCCGGCATCCACCGGCGGCGCCTGGCCACCCGTGACGTAACGTCTCCGAAGAATGTTCTAGAAAAGGAAGAGGGGGCTCCGTTCCGCCAGCGAGCCGGAGAGTAGCTTCCTTTAGCATAGCATTCGCTCCTGAAGGTTTTGAATATATATAAAAACGAGTTAAACGCAAAATTCGTCCGTTGGCTCAATTAGTTAAAAGGTTGGTTAATTTTATCAGTCGACGGATTTTGCTATTGTGTCGATGAGGGAAGGGAGTGCGGTGTAAATGCTGCGAGGCGCTGCTTTTCTCGGGAGGAGACGGTTTGCCGCTGCATTCCTCTCTTTTTTTTTATTAAGGGGGCTGGTGGAGGAAGCGCGTCCAGGCGCCGTGACATGTGGCAGCTGTTTGCGGAGGCGATGTTTGTGAGTGGAGTGGGTGGGGGAAGGGCGCGCGCACGCGCCGTGAGGCCTTCGGCCGCCGGGTTGTGTGTGTGTGTGTGTGTGCGCGCGCGCGCGGGGGGCGGGCGGGGGTTCCGCGAAGGCGCTGTGGCAGCTTCGGCGGGTCAGGGGTGGAGCGGGGGAGAGGATCGCGCAGGCGCCGTAACTCTTGCTCGAGGGCGAGTTTGTGACGTGGCCCCCCACGTTGTGAAGGGTTCGCGCAGGCGCGGAAGCTGATTGCTGTGCGGTGGGGGAGGGGCAGCGTCTAGGTCGCGGCTTGTCGCAGTGGCTGAGGAGGAAGCAGCAGCTGGTGCTGCTTGGCGCATTATGGGGGCGGGGCGGGGGAACGAACCTTGGTCTGGGACCTTGGAAGCGTTGCACGCAGCAGGCGCGGATGTTGGGCAATAATGCGCCAACTATAGCTGTGAATAGATTTTGGTGTGACTGAATGTTGGTGGTTCAGTTGAGACAGAACACTGCAATGCTACAGATGCACATTGGGTTAAGATTTATATTTAGTGTTGTGCCAGGTCCTGGCAGAAGGAAGGGAAGCTTGGCGGCTATATGTCTGGGAACATTGAGCGCAGGCGGGAGTGTTGCTGGCTGGATATTTAATACAGAGCTCTGGACAGTAATCCCAGACTCTTAAGAAATGGGTGGAGTGGAGGAATATTATAGGCAATACTTAAAAGGATACATTTTAGCTGTCTGGAGGAAGTTTTTAATTGTCCAATTAATTTTGGGTGTCGGTGGGCAAAATCGGTAACTAATGGGAAATTCCCAATATCTCAACAAAAGGGAAGGTAGTTACGGCACAAGAGGCGACCATTCGGTCCATCGAGTCTGTCGGCTCGCTCTACATTCAGTCCCCTTTTCCCCTACAATAAAAACTCAGAATGCTGAGAACAGACAGCATTTGTGGGGAGAAAACAGTCAAACGTTGATGACCTTTCATGGGAAACCGAATGTTTGTGTTTTTTAATACATTCTTCCAGTGCCGATTTCCATGTAGCCTTGTTCGCATTTTTAAAATACCATACTGGTGATTTCTGTATGCTTTTAGCAGTACTTAATAAATTGTTTGAATATGAATAGCGTTTTTGTGATATTTAATTGTAAATATTTTTCCCAGAATATTCAACGTCAATAATAAAATTTGGGTTTTCGACGTTTGCAAGATCTGGAATTTTGGAAAATGCAATCCTTTGAGCAATTTGTCGAATGACGAACTGTGCATTCGCTTATTTTTGCCTTTTCATCTCGTTTTACGGTTTGAATTAGGCTATAAGCACTACATAACATTTTAAAATGTCCACTAGTGAGAAAAGAAGATATGTGGCTAATTAACTCCCTTTCGTTTTCTACCGCTGCTCGAAACAGATTGAAAACTAAAAATGCCGTTTTCACGATTGAAACATTTCGCCACCATGTCTGTATTAAACGGCATATGTTTTTGTTGCTAATTTAAGAATTTCGGAATATATTGCAATTTACTTTATTAACAATCCAATGCAAAGCAATTTGGTTCTGGAATCCAATTTCTGTTCACCCGTAACAATCCAAATCTAGGCTGTAGCAAGCCAGATTTTTTTCCCGTCACCTGATATTCTCACACTTTCAGCAGGGTTACTCTTGTAACTATTTATCCTGCGCCCCACCACACCCTGGCACTAAAGTTAATTATACAGTTCCTACCACTATCCAAGTGGGAATTTAATGAGATTTGAATTTGGTCTGGTTCAATTACTGATGGTTGTTGCACAACATTGGAATTCCATGTAACACGATGTTAATGTATCAAGGTAGAGTATTTTCTCTATGACTTGCATGGCAAGTATAAATAGCATTTTGTTTGAGCAGCTGGATAAAACACCAACCAAAATCGGCAATAAAGATTAGCTAAATCTCATCACTTGTTTAGAAATGCTTGTGAAAGCATTCCAATCGGATTTGCTTTTGGTGATCTCTATGATCTAATGCTCAAATTATGCTAGTCACAATTTACCTAAATTGACTGCGTTTTCCGTTTTGGGTTGTACCGCATTCTCCATTTATTTTACTCGTGCTTCTACCACCATCTGATGTAGTTAAATGCCAGTAAGAAACCAAGACTTGACCAGTTGACCAATAAGCTGTAAAAACCCTGATATGCCACTTCTGTTTCTGAAGTCAGTGCTATAAACTGCACATTTGAATTTTGTTCCATTTGTTAACCTACAGCTGTTGATTTGGGCCTAGCTTTAAAAGCAATACTTTGAAAAGGTGATATTTGTATGGCTTTTAAACTTCATAAACATCTAACTTCAATCATCTTGCAGAGAGTGCATGGTATAGAAACCAACCCAATTTGTCCCTCTGGAGTTTGCTCCCGTGACTGGTTTCCTCCCACAGTCCAAAGATGTACAGGCAAGATGAATTGGCAATGTTAAATTGCCTCTAGTGTCCAAAGGTTAGTTAGGGTCACGGGGATAGAGAGGGGCGGTGGGCTTGGGTAAGATTCTCTTTCGGAGGGCCGCCACAGACTCAATGGGCCGAATGACTGTCATTTTGCACTGTAGGGGTTAGAACATAGAACAGTACAGCACAGAACAGGCCCTTCGGCCCTCAATGTTGTGCCGAGCCATGATCACCCTACTCAACCCACGTATCCACCCTATACCCGTAACCCAACAACCCCCCCCCCCTTAACCTCACTTTTATTAGGACACTACAGGCAATTTAGCATAGCCAATCCACCTAACCCGCACATCTTTGGACTGTGGGAGGAAACCGGAGCACCCGGAGGAAACCCACGCACACAGGGGGAGGACGTGCAGACTCCACACAGACAGTGACCCAGCCGGGAATCGAACCTGGGACCCTGGAGCTGTGAAGCATTTATGCTAACCACCATGCTACCCTGCTGCCCCAACATAAGAACATAAGAACTAGGAGCAGGAGTAGGCCATCTGGCCCCTCGAGCCTGCTCCGCCATTCAATTAGATCATGGCTGATCTTTTGTGGACTCAGCTCCACTTTCCGGCCCGAACACCATAACCCTTAATCCCTTTATTCTTCAAAAAACTATCTATCTTTACCTTAAAAACATGTAATGAAGGAGCCTCAACTGCTTCACTGGGCAAGGAATTCCATAGATTCACAACCCTTTGGGTGAAGATGTTCCCCCTAAACTCAGTCCTAAATCTACTTCCCCTTATTTTGAGGCTATATCCCTGATCAAGTTACGGGCAGACCAAAGTTCCCAGACTGCTCACTGTGATGCTGACTGTGCGGACTCCGTTCCCAGACTGCTTCACTGTGACGCTGTGAGGACACTGTTCCCAGACTGCTTCACTGTGACGCTGTGAGGACACCGTTCCCAGACTGCTTCACAGTAACGCTGACTGTGCGGACACCATTCCCAGACTGCTTCACTGTTATGCTGACGGCAGGACACTGTTCCCAGACTGCTTCACTGACGCTGACTGTGCGGACACCATTCCCAGACTGCTTCACTGTGATGCTGACTGTGAGGACACCGTTCCCAGACTGCTTCACAGTGACGCTGACTGTGCGGACACCGTTCCCAGACTGCTTCACTGTGATGCTGACGGCAGGACACCGTTCCCAGACTCTTTGACTCTAAGTCTCCTATTTTATCTACCTAACCCCAGCCTTTCACCCAACGTTTTATTCTCGTCTCCCTTGCATTTAATGTTTTTTGTTTGAAACCATCTAGGCTATATCACTTCCTGGTATTAATGAATTCTACATTCTAATGAGTAAATACATTTGTAATTTCCCTATTAATTTGCAGCCTGTTCTTTTGCCCCCTAGTTTTGGATTTTCCCTCAAGTGGAAACATCTACTCTGTTCAACCCATTCATAATTTAAAAACTTATTTCAAGTTACAAAATCTTCTCTTTTTCTAAAGAAGGAAGCTGTTCCAATATTTCCAAATAGTTACAATCTCTCAGTTCTGACACCATTCTTGTAAATCTCTTTACACTCTAGCTGGAGACCAGAACTATGCACATTCCTTTACTTGCAAGTGTGGTCTGCCAAGGGTCCAATGCATAATAAAACATCACTAATATTGAATTTATTCCCTAGAAATAAACCCCAGTACTTCATTAATGTTTTTAATTGCTTTGCTAATCTGTGATGCTGCTTTTAGTTGGTTCACCTGTATCCCTTGATCCCTTTGCTCTTCTATACCATTAATTTCCTCCTTTTTTAAAAAAAAAAGTGATTTGTTTCCTACCAAGTGCATCCAAGTTCATTTGTCACTTAACTAACTGCACAGTCATTTCTAATGTCTTGTATTGCATTCTTCTTAGTTTTAGCTATACCGGATTGGATTTCTTGTCACATGTACAGAGGTACAGTGAAAACGTATTCGGAGTACAGTTCAGATGGATCGTTCCATAATGTATGGATGGTAAATACATAGACACAGACATTGTTGCCAATTTGATAAGATGAAATCATTAATGTAAATTGAATGTGGTTCCAGCATTGATTGTTGCGGAACACTGCTTTTCTCCCTCCAAACTGAATAAATGCCATTTACCCTTGCTATATTTTTTCAAGCCAAGTCATGTAATGCCTTGATTTGAATGAAGTCCCAAAGCATTTGAGGCAAAATAATTGAAGAACATCAAGCAGTGCTGGTAAAAAGGTTTGGGGCCACAACGAAAGCAAAATCAAAGGAGTAGGTTTTGAAGGAGGGAAGCAAGTAGGGAGGCATGGATTACAGGGAGCCTTCCGGAGTGTAGAACAGAGGCCTCATTGTCAGCCATGCCATCTAGGGTGACTGCTGAATCAATGAATAAAACTAACAATAGTCAGAAGTAGAAGGTATTCTAAAATAGCTTTCATTTGTATACCTCCACTTCTTGGATTACAATTTGCATAAATGAAATGTTGCATTCAGATTAACGCACGGTGGCATTGAACGAAAGAATGCAGAATTGTGCGTTTGCTGTGTTTTTGTTTTTAATTAATTTTGGCCACTAGGTAGTGGACCAAATACAGCTATTTGACTTAGCTTCCTTTTATCACTGACTACATCTAATGTTGTGAAATGTCTGGACTAGGAAAGTCCCAGATTGATCCCATTTGCACTGTTTTTAAGTTTTGGAGATACTGAAGGGTTGCATACACTTGCAGAGCCATACCCTGTAGCATGTGGAGATGGGAGATATAGCAGGAAATGGTTTTGTGTTGAAGTAGTTTCTGTCTCATCTGTACACTGCTTTCTTTTGGATATTTGTTATATCATGACCATCACTGTTTAATAAAGCCCACTTCAGTTGGTGCAATTTTAGTTCCCGTTTTTAAATACAATAAATATATTCCCAGTTCTGAATTTTTTTTTCATTATTCCACACTGGGTCACAAACTTTAAAAAAAAATGTATTGATATTTTTCAGTCTGGGTTGTCTCCGGTCCTCTCAAAGGCCAGGTTATTTTTCACAAAGCTGTAATCTGTTTTTATGATTTCTGTAGCCTGATAAGAGTTCTGTATTAGCACTTCTAATGCTCCTCCGTCTGACTTGATTTATATGAAGTACTGTATGTACCAGTGTAATAGGATTCCATTGGTGTTTTTGTGCTGTCAACCCACTTAGTTACTTCTGTTCCACTCTATGCCCAATTTCCTCTATATCCAGTGTCCTCTAAACGTACTTGAACGCTTTTAGGCAATCCTTTGTCCAACCAAAAGCTTGCTCTAGTTATAAAGAATCAGCATGTTAAATAGATCAAACTGCAACAGTCTTTCAGTTACTGTTGATATACGTTTTTTGCATTTCGAATACTCTTCATATGCTAGTTCACATTGCCCTTTTGTAGATGTACCTTTTTTTAATCATTCAAGGGATGTGGAGTCATAGGCAAGATCAATATTTATTATTCATCCCTAATTACTTTTGGCACCACCTTGGACCACTGAAATCTGAGTAGCAAGTACTTCCACTGTGCTATTGGTTAGGGAGTTTTATATGCAGCATTTCAAGGGATGGTAAATCTCAAAGCACATCTTTGGAATACTTGGCCCTAGCATTTGGCCACACATGGCTTGTGTTTTAAATATGGATCTCCTCCAAATGGGTGGAATAAAACCAGTTATCTCGGCCGGTTAGCTTAACATCCGTCATTGGGGAAAATGAGTCCATTTATAAAGGATGTGAAATACGTAATATAATCCAGCAAAGTCAGCATAGCTTCATGAAAGGGTAATCGTGCGTGACAAATTTATTAAGAATTCTTGAGATAGTAACAAGCAGGATAGATAAAGAGGAACCAGTAGATCTGATATTATTAAATAGTCTTTTGTGCAGTATGAGCCCATATACTATGGGGTAATATATTAGCATAGTAGAGGATTGGCTAGTTGATGGAAGACAGAGTTGGGATAAGAGGGACATTTTCAGATGGCAACCTGTAATTAGTGGAGTGCCACAGGGATCATACTGGGACCACAACTATTCACAATACATATTAATGACTTGGATAGGGGAAGTGAATGTTTTACTATTGCCAAGTTTGTGGATGACACACAAATAGGTTGCAAGGCACGTGGTGAAGATGACAGAGTCTACAGAGGGGTATAGACAGGTTAAGTGAGTGGGCAAAAACTTTGCAGATGGAATATAATGCCAGAAAATGTGACAGTATGCACTTTGGTAGGAAAAATAAAGGAGCTAAATATTATTTGAATAGAGAGGCTACAGCACAGGGATTTGGGTGTCCTCATGCATAAATCACAAAGCTAATATACAAGTTCAGCAGGTAATGGGGAAGGCAATTGGAATGTTGGCCTTTATTTCAAGGAAAATGGACTGTGAAAACAAGAAATGAGAACAGGATTCGGGGGGGGGGGGAGGAGACTCAGCGGGTATGGCAGCATCTGTAAGGAGAGAAAGCAGAGTTAAGGACGCCATGTTAACTTTGCTTTCTCTCCTAATAGATGCTAGCACACACGCTGAGATTTTCCAGTATCCTGTTGTTTCAGGTTCCAGCATTTGTAGTATTTTACTTATTATAAAAATAGGGACCAAAGAAATCCTACAATGCAGAGGAGGCCATTTGAGTCTACAACAAAAGAGCACACTACCCAGGCCCACTGCCCTGTAACTGGAGCTTCCAAAGGAAACCCACCCAGACACTGGGAGGGCAGCAGAGTGGTTAGCACTGCTACCTCACAACACTAGGGACCCCGGGTTCAATTCCAGACTTGGGTTACTGTCTGTGTGGAGTGTGCACTTTCTCCTTGTGCCTGTGTGGGTTTGCTCCGGTTTCCTCCCGCAGTCCAAAGATGTGCAGGTTAGGTGGGGTTACGGGGGAAGTGGGGTAGGGTGTGCTTTCACAGGGACAGTGCAGATTCAGTGGGCCAAATAGTTTCCTGTAGTGTAGGGATTCGATGGAAGTGCAAAACTTTTCATCAGTAAGGGTATTAAAGGTTATGGAGGTAAAATGGGAAAGAAGAGTTGAAGGTTATCATAAGATCAGGCAGAATTTCATTGAATGGCAGAGCAGATCGATGGGCCAAATGTAGTCTTCTGCTCCGATGTCTTATGATAGTTGTTTGCAAAAATTAGCAATCTGAAATGATCCCATTACATTTAAAATCAACGTGAATTTACAATGACATGACTTTGCATATAGCTGTTTAAGAATTAATCTAAAACCCAGCATGAGGAATTATTTGGAGTCAAATCTTTTCCACAGGCCACGTGTCCCCTGTTGATTAGGTAGTCAGCATTTTATGGAACGTTAACTGTGCTGGGAACCATGTTAGCAGCTATTTTAATTAGATTCCTAGCCCCTTGTGTTTTTGCTGTTAAACCGGTTTTCCATAGCTCTGTGGTATACTTGGAAAGTTTTATCTTAGTTGTAAACTACCTGATCCAAAAGTGTGTGTATCATGCCCTCCCCCCCCCCCCCCCCCCCCCGGAAGAACCTTATTTGGGTTAGAAAGGTTGTGTTTCGGTGTGGCAGAGAATTAGTGTGATGTCAGAGGACTGGAGAGAATGTACCTCCTTCAAAGGTGAAAGGATAAGCTCAGCAACTGTAGGCCAGTCAGTTTGACCTTGGTGATGGGAAACCCTGTAGAAATGATAATTGGGACATTAACTGTTACTGGGACACTATGCAAGAAACAAGATTTTGATGGAATGAGCCCTAAAATGTGCATATATGTGGGTGATACATTTACAATCTTTGAATCTCCAGCCATATGCAAGAATTTTCTTTCAATTTTATATATTCCATCCCATACTCAAGATGAACCAATCAAAGATACTCGTGTTGATGAACTAGTTGAGAGATGTACCAATGGTTTCTCCACTACTGTTTACCCTAAACCTACCATTATTGGTTAATCTACAGGTTGGTTATGGGGCTGATTTAGCACACTGGGCTAAATCGTTGGCTTTTAAAGCAGACCAAGGCAGGCCAGCAGCACGGCTTCAGTTCCCGTACCAGCCTCCCTGAACTGGTGCCGGAATGTGGCGACTAGGGGCTTTTCACAGTAACTTCATTTGAAGCCTACATGTGACAATAAGCGATTTTCATTTCAATTCATTTTCATTTAATTTCAGGTTGGGATTTATGTAGTTTGGTCGGCCTTTTCAGCAATCTTGTAAATAACTATTTGCTCACTTTGCAAACTCAATGCAATAGGTTATCAGAGCTATTCTGCAGGACAGTGGCTATCCTGAGCAGATCATTGTTCACTATGCATAGGCCACGGCAAACCACTTCCAGACCCAAAGTGACTGCTCCACCCTAAAATACCCAGGAAACGTGAAGCAGCTCAAATAAGGCAGCACAGTGGATATTGCTATTGCTTCACAGCTCCAGGGTCCCAGGTCCGATTCCAGGCTTGGGTCATTGTCTGTGTGGAGTCTGCATGTTCTCCACATCTGTGTGGGTTTCCTCCGGGTGCTCCGGTTTCCTCCCACAAGTCCCAAAAGGAGTGCTATTAGGTAATTTGGACATTCTGAATTCTCCCTTGGTGTACCTGAACAGGTGCCGGAATGTGGCAACAAGGTTTTTTTAACAGTAACTTCATTGCAGTGTTAATGTAAGCCTACTTGTGACAATAATAAAGATTATTATTATATAAGATGCTCATAATGCAGCTCATTTATAAAAATGTAAATTCATTTGCAGGGATCTATTCTCTGCAAGCAATTCATACTCTGGGACCTATTCTCTGCAAGCAAATGATACGTTCAAGCCTTGTGCCTCTTCTAATTTACCGGGGAGCCTATAGTTTCCTGTGACTTTATTCTCGGCAACATCTTGGCCAATTAGTCGATGTGCATCCTTTTGAAATTTGGCATTCTTGTCTTTGTCCTGATGGGTGCAAGACAAAAAGCTTTGGCAACTTCTTTTCCGCAATATTCAAGTTGTGTGCTGCCAAGTAACATTTTAACTTTGAGGTCAGAGAGTTGATGAGGGTAATGTGATTGTGGTGTACATAAGCTTCCTGTACATAAGCTTCCAAAAGGTTTTTTGATAAAGTGCCACTTAATTGGCATGTCAGCACACCATTGACTAAAAGGATCAGGAGCAACATGAAACTGTAATGGTAAATGGTTGTATTTTGGACTAGAGGAAGATGCATAGTGGGGTTCTCCAGCATTTGCTGTTAAGATCTCCTTCGGTATATATTAATGGCCTAGACTTGGATGTACAGTGCACAATTTGAAAATTTGCAGGTGACAACCTGGTTGCATTTTGAACATAGATTTGTGGAATGGATGGACAGCTCAGTGCAGGTTATGTACCTCAGTATAAAATGTGCAGAAATTATTGAATGTGTCAAGGCAGGTTGAAAAGTTCAGAAGGAGCCAAAAACCTGAAGCAAACTGGAAGCAGGGGTGGGTAAGATTAGACAAGAATTTTTAAATATTTGCAGATAATCTTCACTTCTGGAACAACAGCATTCCTTCCTATGCTTCTATGGTTCTACTATAGAAATAAATTTGACCCCAAGATCAGCTTCTAACCACATAGCCACATCACTAAGCTGCCAATTTCTACCTCCAGCATTGTCCAACTCTGCCACAGCTTTTCTGCTACTGAAACCTTCATCCATGCATTTGTTAATTTGGTTATTCCAATAAACTCCTGGCCAGTCTCCCACATTCTACCCGTCCATAAACATACTGCCCTTGTCCTAACTTGCACCATCAAGTTGACTGGCCCCTGGTTAAGCAATACCTCAATTTTCAAATTCTCAACCTTTTTTTCAAGAATTCTTTCTAAACTTCACCATCTCTTCAAAATCTACTTGGTCATCTACCCTATTGTGTCTTAACATTGGTACCCCGTGAAGGTTAATAGACATGTGAATACATAGGAAGACAACAATATCTGCACTCTACTGATTTTCTTACTGCATAGTTCGCAATGAATGAGACTAAATGCACTAAAATGTTCATGTAGATTTTGAATCATGTGACACCAATTGATTTTTAAAAATCAGTTCACATTTTCGAAGTAGAAATCGGGCTATTTGGCAGCATGATGCCATAGCTTGGATTATCAAAAATGTTTACAATCCCATTATAAAATATCTGTTTGGCAACTATGTCAGATTGAGTCCATGACATTGACAGCTTCAATTAACACTTGATGCACCTGAATTTATACAATGTTCCCTTGAGTGGGAAATTGACTTACAAACTGAAACAAAGGTCCACACCAGGTTTGGCACCACTTCTGTGCCATCTGCAACTCTACTCAGACTTGTCGCCACAATGTAAAGTCTGGGGACAGAAACTAATCCAATCAATTTTAAATTCTGCAGTCATATAAATCTAGTATTGCTGTGAATCGCCTGTAATTCACCAGTGATTGAAAATCATTGCTGTAATGCTGTTCCAACAAAATTTTTAAAGAAATACATTTTTCACATCCCCACCTGCTTAATTTTGCTGAGTTATACTTGTTAACTGTACAGCAGTGGCATTGCTTTCTTTTTAACCCTCTGATTAGGCTGCTACTACTCGTATGGGCTCAAGAATCTGGAATGCAGCAAAATTGGGAATAGAATTTTTTTCAAACTTTAAATATATGCTCCTATGGGTTATTAGATTTATCGAATTAGATCTAGCTCTTGGGGCTAAAGGGATGCGGGAGGATCAGGGTATTGACCTTGATGATCAGCTTTGATAATGAATGGCAGAGCAGACTCGAAGGGCCAAATGGCCTCCCGCTCCTATTATCTATGTTATTATAATTTGACATTTACTGTGATGTTCAAGTTGGGAAATCAAGATTTGTTAACGATCACGTGCCATGGGTGGCACAGTGATTAACACTGTTGCCTAGGGTGCTGAGGACCCAGATTCGATTCCAGCCCCGGGTCACTGTTTGGGGTTTGCACCTTCTCCCCATGTCTGCTGGGGCCTCAACCCCCACAACTCAAAGATGCGCAGGGTAGGTGGATTGGCCATGCTAAATTGCCCCTTAATTGGAAAAAAGTGGGTACAATAAATTTAAAAATCATGTGCCTTATCTGATCCTAATATGGATAGTTTCCCCAATCTGTGCTTGTACTGTTTCTACTCCAATGTAAGCCTGAAACTGAACTGGACTAGCCATATTAATACTGTGGCTACCAGAGCAGGTCAAAGGCTAGGAATCCTATTGAGAGTAACTCTCCTGACCGCAGACCCCCCCCCCCCCCCCCCCCCCCAACCATCTACAAGGCATAAGTCAGGAGTATAATCGAAGCTTGACACCGTTCAGGACAAAGCAGCCCACTTGATTGCTACCCCTTCCACAATCCCTCCACCACCGACAAACAGGGCAGCCATGTACACCATCTATAAGATGCATAACTTGCCACGGTTCCTTAGACAACACCTTCCAAACCTACGACTGCTACCATCCAGAAGGACAAGCGTGGGAACACCAGCTGGAGGTTCCCCTCCAAGTCACTCACCACCCTGATTTGGAAATATATCGCCATCCCTTCACTCGCTGGGGCAAAATCCTGGAATTATCTCCCTAACAGTACTGCAGGAGTACTTGCACCTCAGGGACTGCAGCGGTTAAGAAGGCAGTTCACCATCACTTTCTGAAGGGCAACTAGGGATGGGCAATAAATGCTGGTCTAACCAGAGACGCCCACATCCCGTAAACACATTTTTAAAAATTTAAGTATATCACAAATGTTCTTATTTCTAAAAACATCAGTTAAATAGCCTCTCTTAGCTTCCATTTAGTGAATTTTAAGTGGATTAAATTCATAATTCTAAGGATGGAAAGGGCAGAAATTTTTAGCAAGTCTTCAACAAATCAATTTCCACAATTTTCTATTTGATGCCCTTTGCCTGTAAAAGACCATGGCACATGTATTAAACTCAGCCTTAAGTAGTAGATCATAGAGCTCCAGCTAATTTTTAAAATGTTAACATGATCTGGTCAGAATCATGTTTTCTAAAATACACTCTCGATTACTCTTCCTTTCGGAAGGAAAGGCATTGGGGCACAAGGAAAAATAATCAAATCCCTGTATTTTTGAAATAGCTTCACACAATTAGAAAAAATAAATCTTAGTTGTCCACCTGGATCTTTCAATTCGTTCTTGGAATATGTTGTTTGCTGGTAAGGCCAGAATTTATTGGCCATCCCTAGTTACTGTGGTGGTGGGCTGACACCTTTAAACCACTGATTATTTTGAATGGTGACCCAGCAAGCCAGAGGGCAGATGTTGATGTGCGGCTGAAATCATCTACACCAGACCTGATTAAATGTTTACATTTCCAGACTTGCTTTATGCAGAGCTCAGATTCTCAAACTGTTTGTGGCATTTGAAGTTTTCTGGAATATTAGTCCATTATCAATCACCATTGCTATACTGTTGAAATTCAAAGTATTTAGTGGACATAGAATCTACACTGCATCTTGTAGATGGGACACACTGCTACACATATGGGGATTGGGGGGGGGGGGGGGGAGAGAGAGAGTTTAAGGTGGTGGGTGGGAATGGCAATCTAGCAGACCATTTTGTTTTGGTATCTTGTAAATGGTGGCATGTTTTAGATAGGCAGCAGAGTTATTCAGCATATCCACCTCCAACATGCATTGTAGCCACAGTATATGTATTAGAGCTGCTGCAATAATCTGCAAACCACTTCTCTGCGTGGTGGGATAATCATTGATAAAGCAGCAGTTTGTTGAGCCTGGGACACTGACAAACCTTTATTCTGGGTCTGAGCTCCAAATTAATCATTATTTGTTAGCTATAACTTCAGCAGTGATTTTCCTGTTTCCCATTGCCCCGAAACTTACACGGGATACTTGAAGCGGAGTGGCCCTGACAGCATTGATAAGTGCTGCTTCATAGCAATGTAAACAAAATGTCACTACAGTCCCAGAGGATCATAGGCTGCTCTCTCCTGAGAGAGCTGACTGGTGCTGATTTAATCTGGATTGGTTAAGAAGGCAACACTCAGCTGGTATGGGAACTGAACCCATACTGTTGTCACACTGCATCACAAACCAGCCGTCCAGCCAACTGAGCTACTTTGCCCTTTGCTTGATCTCACATCTTCAGTGTAATTGACTGGATTGAACTGATCTCCTTTTGCCTTGCACCATCATCCCTTTTCATTCAATCTCCTGCCTTTCACTCATCGCCAATATTCCATTTTGGGCTTGAGGCCAGTGGGAATGCGATATGAGGAATCTTATGCACCCCCATTACCTGTAAACCCACCAGCAGGGAAATGTAAAATTCTGCCCAGGATTCTTCCCATTTTGATTTTCTCCCCATGTCCATGCTCTTCCTGCTTACATCTGTGACTGATGTGGACTTCTAATCCCTCTACAACCCCGACCATAATAGCCTTTGGCCACTCACAGCTTCTTTCTTGAATATAGGTGCAACTAGTTTACATCAGTTCCTTGTGATAATGTCCTCGTCCTAACCATCTGAAACTGCTTCAAGGACCTTCCCTCCATTGTAAAGTCAATTTGAGTTCAGCAGTGGGGCTGCCCATTGATGAACGGGACTGGGACATACTTTTCCATTCAAAATTCCTCCCCAACATTAAGGGCATTTAAATGGTCATTGGATAAACATATGGATGATAAGGGAATAGTGTAGATGAAGGGCAACATCAAGGGCCTGTACTGCGCTATCATGTTCTATGTTCTAATTAAGCAGCTCCTGCTTACATGCGGCAAGTCTTGGGTAATTAATATGTGTGGCTACAAGTGTCAGGCAATGACCATCTCAATTAAGAGTCCAAATTCTTCCTAGACTTTAAAATGGCATTACTATTGCTGAATTCCCCACCAGCATTTTACTATTTTAGAAACATTTGGACCAATCCCAAATGTCAGATTTCCTAATGTGCAGATTGAATTGTTTTTCCAGCCCCCATTTAATGTCAAAACACTGCTTGCTGTCCTGTGGAAATATATTCAATAAGAACCAATGCTTCACTGTTCAGTACTCAACAACAGAATTGGCAGTCTAAAGTCAAAGGATCCACACATTTAATTTTTGTCCAACAATTGTATTGAAACTTGTGGGTGCCAAAATTAGCTACACCCATATGTTTGTGTAATGAAGCAATTAAGTTTTTTCTGCTGAGATATCTGAATCAACACACTTTATTGATGGAAGGACTGTGCTAGAATTAAGTTGCATGGGGAGAAGGACAGCTGACACCTTGAGTGGAGTGCCTGAAATAAGGGGGAGATCCAAAGCAGTAGGACATTTATTCAGGGTAGGTGGGGGAAACCAGCAGCTTTTGGGGTCCTTATTTTGCAAGTTTCTGCCAAGCTGAAAATGTCCTGGAAATGAGAGAAAACTACATCCAACTTTTGAGTTCTGTGATTCATGAGTGGAAATAAAATTGTTTGTATTTAATAAAACAAGCCTTTAAGATGGTATGAACATTTTTATATACACTTGTACCTTGTGTACACACACTGAACACCATAATTTCAACATTGATCATGTAACTGGAACAAGCTGGTTAAAGGCCTGGCTGCATTCCAAAACCTGGTCCCTTGGGTGGTTCTAATAGTGAAGTTAAACCTTTAGCAGGCTCACAAGAAAAACGTCCATTCCTAGAAAGGACAAAAGATAAACTGAGTCAATATGTTCAAATACTATGCAGTAAGGTTAGTTTTAGTAAAACACACACCATTCTTCAGTGAAGTATATGCTTGCATAGAGTACTACCGACATTGGTACTACTATCACAGGGCTACGCCTCAATTTCAAATGTTTAAAATAAAATGCATTTTTCCTGAATATTTTGTAACATTGATTAGTACACCAACAATTTGCATTTATGGTTCCTTTAATTTGGCGAAAATCTCTCGGTATTTAACGGGAATTTTAAACAAAATTTGACAGCCAATGTGGAGATATTAGGTGGCTAAAAACCTGTCCATGAGGTGGGTTTTAAGAGAGCATCTTAATGAAGAGGTAGAGAAACAAAGGATTTAGAGAAGGGAATTACCTCAGAGATGGAATTAGTGGCAAGGGAGCAGCGAATGTAGCAAGAACCAAAGACTCTGGCTTTGACCGTCCCAGTATTTAATTGGGAGAAAATTTCTGTTCTTGTAGCACTGCTGTCTCACAGCACCAGGGACTGGGTGGAGTTTGCACTTTCACCCCGTGTCTGCGTGGGTTTCCTCTGGTTTCCTCCCACAGCCTAAAGATGTGCCCCTTAAGATTAGGTGGCTTTGTGGCAAGGGAGTGGGCCAGGATAGGATGCTCTTTCTGAGGGTCGGTGTAGACCCAATGGGCAGAATGGACTCCTGATCTGTAGGTATTCTATATTGGGCAAAGAGGAGAAGAATGAGGAGAGATGGTGGTGAGCAGTAGAGGCTGGATTACATATTTTTTAAGTTGAGTTATATAGGAGTCAAAGGGTATAAGAGGGTAGACAGGAAGGTATTTTTTACGGCCACAATTAGATTTGTGTGGGGGTTTGAATGGCTCTAGTTGCCTCCCACTAGTTTCCTCCCACAAGTTCCGCAAGACGTGCTGTTAGGTAATTTGGACATTCTGAATTCTCCCTCCATGTACTCGAACGGGGGCCGGAATGTGGTGACTAGGGGCTTTTCACAGTAACTTCATTGCAGTGTTAATATAAGCCTACTTGTGACAATATTTCTATCCTGCTCCAAATACATGTTTTGTATGTATTCCCTGTATTAGAATAACAGAGCTACAGGTGAACTTGTGGAGATTTCTGTACAGATTCATTAGCAGACCAACTTTAGCTTTAGTACCACCAAACAGCAGACTATTTGAAATTTACTACCTTTCCAACAAGCTTTCCTCTGGCTCTCTAAACGTCTATTTTGGGAATACAGCTAAGCAATGGCTTGCAGATGAATTCCAGGAATTAAGAGTTCTGGGCCTCAAAGATTTTACACTCCCCACCCTAAATTTGTTGAGAATTAAAACAGATTAAACGAATGCTATGTTTCTAGGTTTCCTAATGGTTAAAAAAACATTTTTTTAAAACAGCACAGTTTGCACAATTTTCACCACCCCGTGCATCATGTCTGCTTATTCAGCATTAACCATCTATAATCAGGAAATAGTGCAAACCATTTGCCATGGTGCAAATTATAAAGCATTGCATACAACTCGAGTATGCCAATCATTTTGCAGTTTAAGCAAATGTTTGCACTTTGATCAAGTTATTCTATGCCCGCAAGTAGGACTTCTATATTGAAATCAGTTGATTTTCCCATATGGAGGAGAAGTTTGAACAAGTCAAAATTACTTTTAAAAGCCCTCAGAACTCTTGCACTGCTGCATATCCTCTTGCTGAGCTTGACACCCTCCAAGTCAGTTTTAAAATTAATTACTGAAAATGTGTTTGAAAAATGACCGGAATACATGAACATGGTTGACAATGCTCCCTCCTGCTGAAATTAATTTTCAGTTACTCTTAATTTTGATAGCAGCAGTTCTGGTCTTCGCATGCAGCAAGTAGACAATTTGCGTTCATACAAATATGTCCATTATAAACGATAGGACTGACTCCCTTCAGGTCTGATCCTTGTTTTTCACATGACTGAATAAGGCAAAACTGATTTAACTGAAACTTTGGAACAAAGTGTGTGCTTCAAATAGTGAACAAAACTGACTTGTTAACATGTCGTCTGGTTTATTTACAGTACATGGAACCAAATTTATACAGGCCTACATTAGAATGGTTGAGACTGATTTACATAAATTTCTAAATATAAAATGTGACCCAGGTTGTCATTGGTTGATTTAAAGCTAGCAAGTAAAACAGCTGCTGGGACATTGTTCAGACACGCAGCTGCTTGTCTTAAATATTGAAATGCAACAGAGGTTGTTTAATGTAACTGCCCCATCCCATGTCTGTGACAGGAAAACAAGATGGAAATTAAAATGTCACTAGCTGCTGTGGGTTTTTAAAAAATTGAAACAATTTCAAAACTAATTAATAGATTTGTAATACAGGAGAAACACTTGCAGGATTTTATTAAATTTCATTACAACCATACTACTTTTTTCTCTCAATGCTACAAGGATTAAAAACATCCTTTTTAACAAGGTCAAATTCTCCTTCCCCTGCACTGCAGAGAAAGCACGTGAGAAGAATATAAGTAATAATCTCCTTCCTCAAAAACAGAGCATTGGTTGTCCAGACTGACATGAATATAATCTCATACACCCAAACCTAAATTACCATTTTTAGGGGAATAAAAGGGGAGAGGAGGGAATAGAGAGTGGAGAGAGAAGAATGCAGAAATTCTCTCATCGGGCTGGCTTATAGTTTTGCACTTCCCTTAAACGAATCTGTCTGCAGACCTGTTGCAGCCTAGTGGCTTTGCCATTCAGGCTTCAATTAAAATGCAACCCTGATCCATCTGATGCAATACATCTTCGGCAGGTGCACTTTCTTAGAACTACGCATCTAAAATTACTCCAGGATAGAATTCCCTACAGTGTAAAAGGTCTGCACCGAACCTAGGCCCTATTTTTGTAACCCCACCTAATCTACACATTTTTTCCTATAAATTTAGAGTACCCAATTATTTGTTTCCTAATTAAGGGGCAATTAAGCATAGCCAATCCACCTATCATGCAAATCTTTGGATTGTGGGTGTGAAACCCACACAGGCAAGGGGAGAATGTGCAAACTCCACACGGACAGTGACTGGGCTCGATTCCAACCCGGGTCCTCAGCGCCATAGGCAGCAGTGCTAACCACAGTGCTGTGACCTAACCCCAACATTTTTGACATCCGAAAATCCCTTCCAAAACACCCTCAACCTCGGACATGCCCCAAAACATGCACATGATTTTCCGGCCTCTGCACACCTATCCTCTACCCCCGGAAAGAACAGACTCATCATGTGGGCCCTTTCCACCATCTTAAATTGGACATGGCCTAGTCTTGCACACGACAATGACGCATTCACCCTCCACAGAGCTTCACTCCATACTCCAGCCCCCAATGCCCTCTCCAACAGCTCGCCATATATATCCGCAACTTTCCCCTCGATCTCAACCTTGGACAAAGCTTATCCTGTGGCACGGGGGGCAGCATCGGAACCAACAGCATCTCCTTTCTCATGAAGTTGCTAACCTGAACCCATTCCCCTTCGGCAACTGATATGTCCCCTCCAACTCCTTCCGGCCTGTAAACATTCCTCCCACAAACAAAAAAAATATTCTTTCCCCACTCACTTGCCACCACCCCCGGAACCTCGCATCCAACCATGGCGGAGCAAACCTTTGATTATCGCAAATCAGCGCACACAAAGGCATGCCTTCCGATCCAAAGTGCTGCCGACATTGGTTCCAAACCTTCGGTGCTGAACCACAAGACTCGTGGAGTAAGTGACCAGGGAGAATGGAAGGGTCATTAACAACAGTGCCCTCAGGCTGGTCCCCTTACAAGAGGCTGGTCCCCTTACAAGAGGCTGCCTCCATCCGCCCCCACCACCCATTTCCTAACCATTGCAATATTAGCTGCCCAGTAGTAGTTCGACAAGCTCCGCAACGCTATCCCCCCCCCCCCCCCCCCCCCCCCCCACACACACAAGAAAGTGCCAACACAAGGAGCCTTTCCTACCCACACAAACCTCAAGACCATCCCATTAAGCTTTCTAAAAAGGACTTGGGCACAAAAATCTGGAGGTTTTGAAACTTCGACAACACTGTCATCTTTACAGTCTGGCCCAACCCATCAATTACAATGGCAACACACCTCACCCTCTTCAAGTATGGCCTTATTCACTCCACCAGACATAGCAAGTTCAACTTATGCAGCTGGGCCCAACTCCGTGCCATCTGTATCCCAAGGTAACGAGAGTTCGCCCGTAACAACCGAAGCGGAAGTTCCCCCAATGTCCGCTCTTGTCCCATGCATTAATTGGGTGTATCTCGCTTTCCCCCATATTACGCTTATACTCCGAAAAGCGGCCAACATCCCCATGATCTTATCAAAGCTCCCGACCGGGTCCGAAATATTCAGCAGAAGATCATCCGCATACAAAGAAACTCGGTACTTGACTCACCCACCCAACCCCTCTCACTCCCTCCCGCAGAGATAGCAGTCACCCATGCCTTGTCCCCCCGGTCCAACCCAAAATAATCCGAACTGACCTTGTTCATCTGAATACTTGCTTTACGCGCCTATACAAGTGAACCCAACCCACAAACCTTTGCCCAAATCCGAACCGCCCCAACACCTCAAATGAATTTGCCCATTCGATCAAGTCGAACGCCTCCAAGTCCATTGCTACAACCACTTCCACTTTTCGGACCTCCGAGTGCATCATTATAACATTAAGCAACCTCTGTACGTGCGCCGACAACTGCAGCCCCTTCACAAACGCCGCCTGGTCCTCACTTATCACTCCGGCACACAATCCTCTACTTACGTTGCCAGCACCTTCACCAACAACTTGTATCTACATTGTATAGTGAGATTGGGCGGTACGATTCACACTGCTCTGGGTCCTTGTCCTTTAGAATGAGCAATACCGAAGCCTGAGACAGTGTGGCAGGGTAAGCTCCCCCCTCACCATCGGCATCCCCACTAGCAGGAGCCCCAGTTCCAACCTGAACTTGTTCTAGAACTCAAATGGGAACCCATCCGGACCCGGGGCCTTCCCCACCTGCATCAATCACACGCAATCCATTACCTTCCTCAGCCCGATTAGGGCCCCCAGCCTCTCCACCTTGCCTCCTCAACCCTCGGAAACTTCAACCCATCCAAAAACTACCTCATCACTTTGTCCCCCACCGGAGACTCCAAATTATACAATCTCCTGTAAAAAGCCTCAAAACCCCTGTTCATGCTCTTCAGCTCCGATACAACACCCCCCCCCCCCCCCCCAATGCCCCTATTGTCTTGCACCCTCCCAATTTCCCTTGCCATCTACCTGCCTCCTCAACCCAACTCCTGCTAGCTTTCTGCCCATACTCAAATACAGCCCCTCTGGCTCTACACAATTGTTTTAAACCCCTGCCTCTCAGAAAATCCAGATAATGCCAATTTGGGGTATACAGGCTAGCAGCATGGTTCAATTCCCGTAACAGCCTCCCCGAACAGGCGCCAGAATGTGGCGACTAGGGGCTTTTCACAGTAACTTCATTTGAAGCCTACTCGTGACAATAAGCGATTTTCATTTCATTTCATTCACTAGAACCACCAGCGTACCCTCCAGCTTCTCACTCACCATCACAAATCTACCCCCTCCCCATATGTCTCGAACATCTTCACCGCATACTGTGGCCTGCGTTCCTCAATTCCTTCAGACAGCCCCACATAGATACATAGAAGACAGGAGCAGGAGGAGGCCTTTCGGCCCTTCAAGCCTGCTCCTCCATTCATAGGATCATAGAATTTACATTGGGCCGAATGGCCTCCTTCTGCTATCGCGTCTGCACCGGCTCTTGGAAAGAGCACCGACTTCAGCCCACACCTCCACCCCATCCCAGTAACCCCACTTAACCCAAGGGCAATTAAGCGTGGCCAATCCACCTAACCTGCACATCTTTGGGCTGTGGGAGGAAACCGGAGCACCCGGAAGAAACCCACTCAGACATGGGGAGAACGTGCAGACTCCACACAGACAGTGACCCAAGCCAGAATTGAACCTGGGACCCTGGAGCTGTGAAGTGACTGCTAACCACTGTGCTACCATGCCGCATTCAATATATTCAATGATTTAGCATCAACTACTTCCTGCGGTAATGAATTCCACAGGCTCACCATTCTTTGGGTGAAGAAATGTCTCCTCATCTCTGTCCGAAATGGTTTACCCTGAATCCTCAGACTGTGACCCCTGGTTCTGGACACATCCATCATTGGTAACATCTTCCCTGCATCTACCCTGTTTAGTCCTGTTAGAATTTTATACGTCTCTGAGATCCCCTCTCATCCTTCTGCACTCCAGAACAATCCCAACCTAGTCAATCTCTCCTCATATGACAGTCCCGCCATCCCTGGAATCAGTCTGGTAAACCTACGCTGCACTCCCTCGAGAGCAAGAACATCCTTCCTCAGAGAAGGAGACCAAAACTGCACACAATACTCCAGGTGTGGCCTCACCAAGGCCAGCAACACATCCCTGCTTCTGTACCCAAAACATCGCGCAATGAAGGCCAACATACCATTAGCCTTCTTTACTGCCTGCTGAACCTGCATGCTTACCTTCAGCGACTGTTGCACAAGGACACTCAGGTCCTGCTGCACAATCCCCTCTCCCAATTTACAACCGATTAGGTAGTAATCTGCCATCCTGTTCTTGCTTCCAAAGTGAACAACCACACTTATCCAAATTATACTGCATCTGCCATTGATTTGCCCATTCATCCAACCTGATCAGATCATGCTGTAGGATCCCTGCATCCTCGTCACAATTCGCCCTCCCACCAAACTTGGTATCATCTGCAAAGTTTGAGATGTTATCATTAATATATATTGTCAATAGCTGGGATCCCAGCACCGATCCCTGTGGCATCCCACGTTACTGCCTGCCAATTTGAAAAGGACCCATTAATTCCTACTTTTTGTTTCCTCTCTACCAACCAGTTTTTTATCCACAATACATTTCCCCCAATCCCATGCACTTTAACTTTGCACAATAATCTCTTATGCGGGACTTTGTCAAACGCCTTCTGAAAGTCCAAATATCCCACAATCCGGGGATTCTAACTCCTGGAACGATTCTCCAGGTCCGCCACCTTCTCCCAGCACCTCTTGTGGCTCTCCTCCAGGAGCAACATCTCTGCCTCCAATGAGGCCCGCCAGTCCTCTTGCTCACCTGCCACCTCCTCCACCTCCCTGTACCTTCAGTCTCTGCTCCAGTATCTCGATAGCTGCTCTAAGTAGCCCCACCACCATTGCTAGGTCCTCGGAGTCTTCCTGCCTCTGCTGCTGGAACTTTGCATTCAGAAAATCCACCAGTTACTCAGTAGACCATTGGGTGAGTAATGCCACCCCAGATCCCTCACCATCTTTTCCTCTGTCGCACCTCGAATAACCTCTCGGCCAAGATGCTGCCTCTTGCTCATTACACTCCTCGTCTGTTAAGCCATAAACCGACCCCAGCGATGGAGCACGACTATTTCTCAGCTTTTATGTACCTCACACCAGCCATAACCCCTTAAATAGGACCAAGCAATTCCACCTCGAGCGAGAGCCACCAAATGTGCAATCACTCATTCCATGGCTGCCACCGGAAGTCGCCTTGAAAATGAATAAAACATATTGCATTTTACAGTATTCATGCATTCTATTTACCTTGGGCCAGGTTTGGGAATTTTGCCAGCTTTCAATTCATCAATTATTCCCTCCATATCTTTTGCCGTTAGATCTTCCTGTAATGTAATAACATTAATATCCATGAGAAATTATACAACGTCCTGTTTTTAATGTAAATATAGCACCTCCCCATATAGTTTAACAAGGTAGAGAAGGAACACCCACTATGGTAGCAAAGCTAAAAATCCCCCAAAAAATAAGGTTCAATTCCTGGTTCACTGAGCTAGCTGACCTCAGCCAGGGTTCCTGATCACTAGTAGAAAGTACAAGTGGGAAGATTAGGCAAGAAGAGGAGCTGCTGCTTTGTTTGCCAACTCTTACAGTATTGACAGTAAGGAGTGGCCCTTGGGGAAAGGGTAAGTGTTGACAAACTGTATAAATCTAATTCACTAATGTATAAAGCACATTTAGTTCATATAAAAAATTAGGTATATAAATTCCAAATTATAAATCAGTTAACAGTCACAACTAGACAAATTGAGCAAGATTTGTATTTAAAGCTGCACAATTAAAAATTAGTGCCAAGAGCTGGATAGAGAGCGTATTGTCTATTAAATGGCAACCATTTCAACTTCCTTCAATTATAAAATAATCATCTGCTGTGGACCAAATTTAGAAATTACCTTTATTGCCATTTAAGGTTGAATAGTAATTTGAAATTAGATTTAGTGTTGAAACCATTTCTAGTATAGACTACGGTAAAGATGTCTAGAGTGTTGTTAAAATTGTGCTATTGTAGCATATAACAGCATAAAACAATGACAATCCATTTCAAAGACTTACATAATAGTTGTCATTAATTTGCACCATTGGTGCATTGACGCAGGCACCCAGACACTCTACCTCTGAGAGAGTGAAAAGCTCATCAGGTGTAGTTTCTCCAATAGAGATACCTAAAGATGAAAAGAACTTAATTGAAAATACAGATTCACCTTTAGAAACTTGTCAGAACCAACCTGACTGGATTCAGTTGTTTCCAAGTATCTTTTTAAAAAATCCTTCAAATGGTTTTGATACCTTGCTTCCATTGCAATACAGTTTTAGAAAAGGCACTTTTTAAAAAGATACAACCATGATCAACAAGTAAAATTTATATTAGGCCTCTGTACCAGATTCAATATTTTAAAAGCAGCATGACAAATGTTTTACCGTAAAACAATATGTTGTCTTTAACATAGAACATTGCACAATTTACAGTGGGATTAAAGATACCAGAATCAAGAAAATTTATTTCAACAAGGAGTTATAGTTTATCTATTCAATAAACAAATGCATGTATAGTACCAACTGGAATTTGGGTTAATAGTTTCGATGGTGGAGGTCAAGGCTTAAATCAAATATATGTTCCCTGCTGCATTTCCTTTAGCTGCGCTGGTCCATTTGGCATAGTGAGGGGAGGAGAATTTTCTAAATATCAATTAAGAGCACCTTGAAGACAGAAAACACAATTCTTCTGGTACTTTCTTTACCAAAGGAAAATAAGGTTAGGATTCTACTATAAATTGAGAGAATGCAGTTATACGTTATGATATGCTAGAGATAGATAACCTGCAACAAAAACAGAAAATGCTTTGACAAAGAATCATCCAGTGTCAAAACAATACATTCCTTCTGTTTTTGTTTCAGATTCCAGCATCTGCAGTCATTTACTTTTATCATAGT
This sequence comes from Scyliorhinus canicula, assembly GCF_902713615.1. Taxonomy (NCBI): domain Eukaryota; kingdom Metazoa; phylum Chordata; class Chondrichthyes; order Carcharhiniformes; family Scyliorhinidae; genus Scyliorhinus; species Scyliorhinus canicula. Next base: position 22,775,019 of record NC_052155.1, read on the forward strand.
TAGTTAACCTGCTTATCACTTTTGAGTGATGGTCACGAGTTGTGGTTAGCAGCTTGCATGAGGTACAATTCATACCCCGAAGGTATTCATACATTTGAGTCATCAAACAGGAAGATATTCTGCAATTTGATCTGCAGCAGCTTTGGGTTAGCGTTCAGCAAGGGTTTGAGTTAGGATGGGAAGAGAGCTAACATTTGGAATAGTAGCCTCAAAAAAACGATTGGGTTTTATAAAAAATACAAATCTACCTGCATGAGAGTCGTGATCAAATTTAAGTAAATTTATAAAATATAATTTAAGTAGGACTGTATTCTCTAGATCAGAGGTTATTGGGATCCAATCAAGTTTGAAAATATAAGCTGATTATTTTCACTGGCCCATGAAGGATTTGAATTAGTACAAAAAAAACAAAGGGGGTGCTACGGTAAATGTTAATATCAGACTTCTTAGATCGTTTCCACCAGTAGCCACTGAAGCAGAGTCGTAGCCACTGAAGCTGAATCAATCATGGTAACTAAAAAAGTAGATAAATAATAAAAGAATACGTTATCTCTATGTACTAGCAACTGATATTGACAGGCCATTACATGAATTCTCATTTTATGAAATGCACAATGAATAAGCACTCTGACAAGGCAAGACCCAGGTTGTACACATTAATGAACATCTATTTGGACAGAAGAATCTATAGCTTCCTACGTTGGAGTTATGAAAATAAATATGCAACTTGTTTCCTCTCAATATCAGTTCTAAGACAGAAGACTACTTCTCTAGCTTAACCTCTCAAGTTGTTTATTCAGGTTTTAAAATATAATCACATTATTTCTGCTGGTTATGAATGACAGGCCACTATTTCGCACAGACCACCCCAACCTCAGGGCACTGTTCTGGCAAGACAATCAGATCCTTGTTCAATGAGTTATAAATCAGAGGGTTACAAATTGGGGAATAATACCAGACTGTGGCTCACAACTGACCTAATTAATTATGTCAAACTGTCTACTCACTAATATTGAATGAAGCCAATCTATTGGTGGATGCTTGCCAATTATTGTGAACATTCTACCTAACTAGTTTTCGCTACTGAACACAACTTCAATAACTTTCATAAATAAGCAACATTGATCCAAACACGTGTTTAATTATCATTTAAGATTGCGGATTTACTACTAGCTTAAAAAAGCCCCACAATGCAGCCATTGGGTGTTACCACTTGTTGTATAGGACCATGATGCAGCCATTGGGTGTTAACCACTTGTTGTGTAAGAGAAGGGTTGAGAAATTACATCTAACCCACCCAAAAATCTATTTTATCACAGGATACTTGCCTTTTTATTTATAAATTTAGAGTACCCAATTAAGGAGCAATTTAGCGTGGCCAATCCACCTACCCTGCACATCTTTGGGTTGTGGCGGCGAAACCCAGGCAGGCATGGGGAGAATGTGCAAACTCCACATGGACAGTGACCCAGGATCGAACCCGGGTCTTCGACACCGTGCAGCAGCAGTGCTAACCACTCTGCCACCGTGCTGCCCCATCACAGGATACTTGTTAATCCTAACTTTCATCAGAAGCATTTTCAGAGTTTGAATCTGGCATCTGCTGAGTGCAAAACCAACTTTTACCTAAAAAGAAATGCTAGAGTTGAGAGAACTGAATAAACAATTTCTTGATTTCTTGTTAGCTTTGCTCGGTAGAAGCTTTCTAACCCAACTCAAAGCTTGTAGTTTCAAGCTCCACTCAGAACTTGTGTAGTGAAGGAATGCTGTGTTGTTAAACCAAGATCCTTGCTGCCTATTGAGCTGTATATATATCATATGGCATACTGTAGAAGTGCCTTATATTTAACCTGGAATCAAGAGTACCAAAACATAATAATTGGACTTTAATCGCACTGCTGTTGTGTGTAAAATGGTTGCTGTTTCTACCTACAAGACAACAACGATTACATATCAAAAGTATTTAATTGGTTGTGAAGGGTAGCAAGGATAATCCAGGGAACTACAGGCCGGTGAGCCTTACATCAGTGGTAGGGAAATTACTGGAGAGAATTCTTCGAGACATGATCTACTCCCATTTGGAAGCAAATGGACGTATTAGCGAGAGGCAGCACCGTTTTGTGAAGGGGAGGTCGTGTCTCCCTAACTTGATAAGAGCTTTTCAAAGAGGTCACACTGATGATTGATGCAGGTAGGGCAGTGAATATTGCCTATATGGACTTCAGTAAGGCCTTTGACAAAGTCCCTCATGGCAGACTGGTACAAAATGTGAAATCACATGGGATCAGGGGTGAGCTGGCAAGATGGATACAGAACTGGCTAGGTCATAGAAGGCAGAGAGTAGCAATGGAAGGGTGCTTTTCTGATTGGAGGGCTGTGACTTGTGGTGTTCCGCAGGGATCAGTGCTGGGACCCTTGCTATTTGTAGTATATATAAATGATTTGGAGAAAAATTTAACTGGTCTGATTAGTAAGTTTGCAGACGACACAAAGGTTGGTGGAATTGCAGACAGTAATGAGGACTGTTAGAGGATACAGCAGGATTTAGATCGTTTGGAGACTTGGGCGGAGAGATGGCAAATGGAGTTTAATCCGGACAAATGTGAGGTAATGCATTTTAGAAGGTCTAATACAGGTAGAGAATAAACAGTGAATGGTAGAACCCTCAAGAGTATTGACAGTCAGAGAGATCTCGGTATACAGGTCCACAGGTCACTGAAAGGGACAACACAGGTGAAGAAGGTAGTCAAGAAGGCATACGGCATGCTTGCCTTCATTGGCCGGGGCATCGAGTATAAGAATTGGCAAGTCATGTTGCAGCTGTATAGAACCTTAGTTAGGCCACACTTGGTCAATTCTGGCCGCCACACTACCAGAAGGATGTGGAGGCTTTAGAGAGGGTGCAGAAGAGATTTACCAAGATGTTGCCTGGTATGGAGGGCATTAGCTATGAGGAGCGGTTGAATAAACTCTGTTTGTTCTCACTGGAACGACGGAGGTTGAGGGGCGACCTGATAAGAGGTCTGCAAAATTATGAGGGGCATAGACAGAGTGGGCATAGGTTTAAGGTGCGAGGGGCAGGGTATAGAGGAGATGTACGAGGCAAGTTTTTTTTACACAGAGGGTGATGGGTGCCTGGAACGCGCTGCCGGAGGAGGTGGTGGATGCAGGGCGATAGTGACATTTAAGGGGCATCTTGACAAATACATGAATAGGATGGGAATAGAGGGATATGGACCCAGGAAGTGTAGAATATTTTAGTTTAAATGGGCAGCATGGTCGGCACAGGCTTGGAGGGCCGAAGGGCCTGTTCCTGTGCTGTACTTTTCTTTGTTCTTTGCTTTGTGATGTTCTGGATAGATGAAACGGTACTGCAAATAAATAACTTTGAAAACGTATAGGAGCATTAAATGGTGGAATATTTTGTTTCAAATGTCCCTAACCATAATTTTGACACCGAGCATACTTACAAATACTTTCAATAAATGCAGAGTACTAATCACTTATATTTTCTCTTCAGTAAACTAAGCCATAATCACAAAATCAATACTAGAATATTTTTGTACACTAACGTTAGCTTTCACAGTATTTAATTTTTTTTTTTTAATTCAGGATTTTCCAGCAATATTGATACTTTAACAAAAAGATTTTCCCATTTCAGTGAGCGACTATGGAGTATCCAGATTTTCTGCTTACCAAGCTTTTTCGTGATACATGCTACAATGCTGTCAGAGTCACGGAGCATGCACGGTGTGGTTGTGCAGATCTGCATGTGGAACTTTCCCACTGGCTTGCGGTTAAACATGGTGTAAAATGTTGCTACTTCATATACCCTCATAGCAGGCATATTCAGAAGCTCACCAACCTTTTAAAGAAAAAGACATTATAGAAAGTGATTTGAAGATTTAGCTTCCTAGAATAGATGCTAATGAAACAAACTGCAACTTTCCATCAATTCAGCCCAGCATTTTCAAATAACTATATTTGAATGAATGAAATTTATGCAATTGATGAGATATCCAGTACATGTCAACATTAAGATAACATTATCCCATCTTCATACAGCACAAGTGAAAACCCAAAGAAAAGCTACATTTCTTGAAACTATGGAAAGACACAATGAAGTCTTCTGTTTAAAAACGATCTTCAACTAACTGAATACGTTATGACTCAGGAGGATCTTTACACAGGAAAAACTAACCTCTTACATTTGTGTAGCTGGACCATTATTGTGTAACGGCTCTCCATAACATCCTTGTTTTTGTATTCTGTATCTAGGTCATTAACTTAAAAGCAGTGAGCCTAGTACTGATCCATGGAGAGCTACACATCTTTCTCCAGACCAAAAAACAACATTTACCACTACTTTCCTGCCTCGGGCCAATTTTGTATTTCTGCACAATAGGCTGGTTCGTAGGATGAAGGGGTTGTCTTATGAGAAAAAGGTTGAGCAGGTTGCGCCTTTTGTCATTTGGAATTTAGAAGAATGAGAGGTAATCTGATTGAAACAGATAAGAGTCTGAGGGTAAACTCTGTTTCTGTCTCCACAGATACTGCCAGACTTGTCGAGTTTATCCACCATTTCATTTTTATTTCAGATTCTGAGGGAACTTGACAGGGTAGATATGGAGAGGATGTTTCCTCTTGTGGTAAATTTGGAACTAGGAGGCACAGTTTAAAAATAAGGAGTCTCACACTTAAGACGGATGACGAGGAATTTTTTTCTGAGGGTTGTTCATCTTTGAAATTTTCTTTCACACAAAGCAGAAGAGGCTTGGTCATTGAATATGCTCAGATTTTTTATTTACAAGGGGGAAGGTAGGATTATGACCTGGCATGAACTGCCTGAGATTGGTGGAAGCAAATACAATATTGACACTCAGAAGAGAATTGAATATATTCCTAAAGGAAATATTTAAGAATATGGGGAAAGAGCATGGTCGTGGGACTAATTTGGCTAGTTCTTCCAAACAGCCAACACAGCTACAATGAACTAAATGACCATCTTCTATGTGCTATGATTTTATTATATTTTCTCTTGTATTTCAATGGGGAGAGGGTGTACTGGTAAACTAGGACAATGGTGCACATAACTGTACCAAATCTGGATGAGATAAGCCAAATTGAATAGTTGTTCCTTTCCTGTGTATCTTTTATGGGATAAATCGACAATATAATGTGCAAAACATTATATTATCACAGACCAGAAACTGCATCAATATCCTAGTTTGACCATATCTGAGAATCTGTTAAGAGTTGGGGAAAATTAAGATTTTAAAAATGAAACTGGGATCAGATAAAATAAAACGGGAACCGATAAGGTCAGGTTTTGATATGTGGATTAATTTTTTAAATAATCTTTATTGGCACAAGTAGGCTTACATTAACGCTGTAATGAAGTTACTGCGAAAAGCCCCTAGTCGCCACATTCCGGCACCTGTTCCTGTACACAGAGGGAGAATTCTGAATGTCCAATTCACCTAACAGCATGTTTTTCGGGACTTGTGGGAGGATGAGCAGCACGGTAGCATAGTGGCTAGCACAAATGCTTCACAGCTCCAGGTTCGATCCCCGGCTTGGGTCACTGTCTCTGTGGAGTCTGCACGTTCTCCCCGTGTGTGCGTGGGTTTCCTCCGGGTGCTCCGGTTTCCTCCCACAGTCCAAAGATGTGCAGGTTAGGTGGATTGGCCATGCTAAATTGCCCTTAGTGTTAGGTGGGGTTACTAGGTTATGGGGATAGGGTGGAGGTAGGGTGCTCTTTCGAAGAGCCAGTGCAGACTCGATGGGCCGAATGGCCTCCTTCTGCACTGTAAATTCTATGGAAAAAAAGGGGAAAAAACCCAGACAGACTCCACACAGTGACCCAAGCTGGGAATCGGGCCTGGGACCCTGGTGTTGTGAAGCAACAGTGCTAACCACTGTGCTACCGTGCTGCCATATTAGCACATCAGTGAGAAAGTGTTTAACTATGTGAAATGGGGAAAACAATGGCGTATAGAAGAGATTTAAGGGAATGGGCATTTATAAGCTTAAAAAGTCAGGTCCACACGTTGGATAACATCAAAGAGAAAGAATGATATATCCATAGCACAATAACTGAAGAAAGGGACACAGAGACATCTACCACCATAGCCACACCCAGCTGCAGAGATAGTCTTCTCTGAAAACAAGTTATTCCTAAAAGGGCAGCTGGTTAAAATCCTAAACTCAAACCGAGAAGATTGCACCGTCGCTGAAACTGATCTTCCCAAGTGTGGTAATTATCTGCTGGATTTAGCTCAGAGTTATGTAATATTGGATGTTGTTTAAGAAGGGGGGGGGGGGGGGGGGTGATGACTTCCAGTGGCGGCCATGGAGGAGTAGGTCGGACATTTGATAGCTTCCGCCTGTGACGGACCTTTGGGCCATTCCCCCCCCCCGTTTTTTTCTGGATTTTATGGGATAAATCGGTGAAGAGTGAGACAGTGAGGAGAAATCCCCCTCTGGTGTAAAGGGATTTGGACCGGAAGTGGCCCTGCGAGCAGAGCCGGTAACGCGGGAAAGCATGGCGGAGAGCAAGGGCCGAGGGGAGACGGCACAGTGATCGACGGAGCAGCTGGTGAAGTTTTTCGAAGATTGCTTCGCCAAGCTGAAGAAGGACACACTGGACCCGATTTAAGGCTTCGATTGATCAAGTGGTGCAGAATCAAGAGACCCACGGAAGAGCGATCCAGGTGGAGAAAAGATGTCCGAGCACGAGGACCATGCTGGAGACCAAGGTGGAGATGATGAACGACCGCCAGAAAAGAATGCAGGAGAAGGTGAAGGACCTGGAGAACGGGTCCAGGAGGCAGAATCTTGGAATTGTCCGACTCCCTGAAGGCAGTGATGGATCGAATGCGAGGGCTTATGTGACGGACATGTTGGAGAAGTTGATAGGGGCTGAGGCGTTCCCTCGGCCCCTGGAAGTGGGTAGAGTGCACAGAGCCCTCGCGAGGACGCCCCGAGCGATCTTGATCAACAAAGGAGTGGCATTCACGGCAGTGAGAATCGTGTCAGGCGGGGGTAGGTAAATAATGGTGAGTGGGAAGCTGGAGGGGGTGCGGGTGGTACTCGTGAACGTATATGCTCCGAATTGGGACGATGTGGAATTTATGAAGCGGGTGTTAGGTAAGATCCCAGAAGTAGAGTCACGTAACCTGATCATGGGGGGAGATTTTAACACAGTCATTGATCTGAATTGGACTGGTCAAAATCCATGACAGGGAGGAGGAATTGAAGGAGTTTATGGATCAGACGGGGGAGTAGACCCATGGAGATTTGCACGGCCATGGACGAAGGAGTTTTCTTTTTTCTCATGTCCACAAGGTATACTCATGCATCAACGTTTTTGTTCTGAGCAGGGCGCTAATACCGGGGGTGGTGGATACTGAGTACTTGGCAATCGCAGTGTCGGATCATGCCCCACATTGGGTGGATCTACAGGTTAGTGTGGAGATAGGGTAACGCCTGCCGTGGATATTGGAAGTGAGGTTGCTAGCGGACGAAGCGATCTGTGGGTGGGGTAACAAGTCCACCAGAACTACCTGGAAACAAATGACACGGGGGAGGTCTCTGCAGCAACGGTTTGGGAAGCTATGAAGGCAGTGGTCAGAGGGGAATTAATCTCGAAACGGGCCCACAGAGAAAAGGTGGAATGGACTGAGAGGGATAGGTTAGTGGAGGAGATATTCCAGGCAGACAGGAGATACTCGGAGGCCCCGGACGTGGGCCTACTGAGGGAGCGGAGGAGGTTACAGGCAAGTTTGGGTTGTTGACCGCAGGGAAAGCAGTGGAACAGTTGAGGAAGGCAAGGGGGGACGATTTATGGGTACGGGGAAAAGGCAAGCAGAATGTTAGCGCACCAGCTCAGGAAAAGGGAGGCAACCGGGGAGATAGGGAAAGAAAAGAGTAGAGGCGGGGAATGCTGTCCTGGACCCAGTGGAGGTGAATGACGTGTTTAAGGACTTTTATAGTAAATTATGAGTCGGAACCCCCGGCTGGGGTGGAGGGGATGAGCCAGTTTTTGGATCTGTTGACGTTTCCAAGGGTAGATGAGGATCTGGTGGAGGGGCTGGGAGCCCCAATTGAGATTGAGGAAATAATCACGGAGCTGGTGGGTATGCAGTTGGGCAAGGCCCCGGGGCCTGACGGCTACCCGGTGGAATTCTATAAGAGGTTTTCAGAGATATTGAGCCCACTGCTGGTGAGGACATTTAATGAAGCAAGAGAGAAGGGAGTCCTCCCCCCAACAATGTCGCAGGCCTCGATTTCATTGATCCCGAAACGGGAGAAGGATCCGGAGCAATGCGGGTCATACAGGCCAATTTGTCTCCTGAATGTGGACATCAAACTGCTGGCTAAGATACTGGCCACAAATGAAAATGAAATGAAAATCACTTGTCACGAGTAGGCTTCAATGAAGTTACTGTGAAAGCCCCTAGTCGCCACATTCCGGCGCCTGTCCGGGGGGGCTGGTACGGGAATCGAACCGTGCTGCTGGCCTGCTTTTTTAAAAGCCAGCGATTTAGCTGAGTGAGCTAAACAAGGATAGAGGACTGTGTCCCAGGGGGATAGGATTTGTAAAGGGCAGGCAACTCACGGTCAATGTTTGAAGGCTTTTGAATGTTATTATGATACTCTCAGAAGGAGAGGAGGTAGCGATGGATGCGGAGATGGGTTTTGATCGGGTGAAGTGGAATTACCTGTGGGGGGTGCTAGGAAGGTTTGGATTTGGTGAGGGCTTTATTGGCCATGGCGTTAAGAGCCTCTAGGAACTGAAAGGTCTGGTTCGGGGGGGGGGGGGGGGGGGGGGGGGGGGGGGAGACTCTTTACCCGGATCACCTGCTCTTGTACATTGCAGACCCGTTGGAGGGGATGGGGGAAGTAATGTGAATCCTGGGGCAATTTGGCAATTTTTCAGGGTATAAATTGAGAAAAGCAAGACGTTCGCGATCCAGGCAAGAGGACAGCAGAAGAGACTGGGAGAGCTGCCGCTTAGAATGGTCGGAAAAAGCTTTCGGTATCTGGGAATCCAGGTGGCCCGGGAATGGGAGGCACTGCACAAGTTAAACTTATCCCGGCTAGTAGATCAAATGGAAGGGGACTTTAAGAGATGGCACATGCTCCCGCTATCACTGGCGGGGAGGATACAGACCATGAAAATGACGGTTCTCCCCAGATTTCTGTTCGTCTTTAAGTGCCACCCCGTCTTCATCCCAAGGGCCTTTTTCAAGCGGGTGAATAAGGTTATTTTGGGCTTTGTGTAAAACCCCGCGAGGGAAGAAAGTGTTGCTGGAGCACAGTTTGGGTGGGGGGGGGGGGGGGGGGGGGGGGTGGCGCTGCCGAACTTCTGCAATTACTACTGGGCGGCTAATATAGCCATGATTAGGAAGTGGGTAGTGGGGGAGGGGTCGGTGTGGGAGCGGATGGAGGCAGCGTCATGCAAAGACACAGGTTTGGGAGCACTGATAAACAGCATCTCTTTCGTTCTCACCGGCCTGATACTCCACAAGCCCGGTGGTTGTGGCGGCTCTGAGAATCTGGGGGCAGCGGAGGAGGTATAAGAGGAGGGAGCACCGATTTGGACCCCGATTTGTAATAACTATCGGTTTCTACTGAGTAGGCTGGACAGTAGGTTCTGGAGATGGCAACGGGCAGGAATTAGAAGGATGGGGGATCTATTTATAGACGGGACCTTCCCCAGCTTGAAAGCACTGGAGAATAAATTTGAATTGCCAGCAGGGAATGGGTTTAGGTATCTGCAGGTGCGAGGTGCGCGGGAAGTCCAGCAAATCATGTCCACGTGTTTTGGGCATGCCCGAAGCTTAGAGTGTTTTGGCAGGGTTTTGTTAAGGCAACGTCCACGGTACTAAAAACACGGGTGGTGCCGAGTCCAGAGGTAGCGATCTTTGGAGTGTCGGAAGAGCAGGGAGTTCAGGGGGTGATAGAGCCTGATGTCTTGGCCTTTGCCTCCCTGGTAGCCTGGAGACGGATCTTGTTAATGTGGAGGGACTTGAAGCCCCCCGAGTGTAGAGACCTGGGTTAGTGACATGGCTGGGTTTCTCAGTCTCGAGAAAATAAAGTTTGCCTTAAGAGGGTCAGTGTTTGGGTTCACCCAGAGGTGGCAGCCGTTCGCCGACTTTCTCGGGGAAAATTAAAATGTCAGCTGATGCAGTATTCCGAGGGCAGATTGTTGTTTTATCTTTGGCGCGTGTGAAGATTGGGATGGGGTGGAAATGTTTAATATACCATGTTTATGTCATTATTATAAAAATGTTCAAATACCTTAATAAAAATATTCTTTAAAAAAAGCGGGGATCTCAGAGTTCAGGAAATGTAGGTGATTGGGAACAAAGGGGTAACCTCATGTAATACTGTGTGTACAGCCATCAGTAGCTAAGTGTACTGTTGTAGTGTATTATAGTCCTTGTGTTTTTATTTTACGTTAATATTGAGGTGGCACAGTGGTCAGCACTGCTGCCTTACAGCGCCAAGGACCCGGGTTCAATTCCGACTTGGGTCACTATGAAGTTTGTATATTCTCCCCTTATCTGCTTGGGTCTCACCGCACAACCCAAAAATGTGCTTGGTAAGTGAATTGGCCACGCTAAATTGCCCATTAATTGGAAATAAAAATAATTGAGTACTCTACAAAAAATTTTTAAGTGAATAAATATTCTTTATTAATTGATAACAAAATGACTGGACTATTCCTCTCTCCCTGGTTTGCACATCTTTTCTCACAGTATACCAAATTCAAATTATACACCAATAAGGACGAGTGTTCCATGTTTTATACACATGGCTGTATACACATCAGCGAGGTTCATAACAGAATCAAATTCATGTTTATTTTTTTTTACTTTAGAGTACCCAATTCTTTTTTTTCCAATTAAGGAGCAATTTAGCATGGCCAATCTACCCTGCACACCTTTGTATTGTAGGGGTGAGACCAACGCAGACACAGAGAGAATGTGTAAACTCCACACGGATAGTGACCCGGGGCCGGGATCAAACACAGGTCCTCGGACCATGAGGCAGCAGCGCTAACGCTGTGCCGCCTCTAATTCATATTTAGCAACAAAAAAGGAAAATTGATTTTACATGAATATTGAACTTAAAATCTGAAAATATGCCTGACATTTTTACTATTGGTTGCCAGTCACAATCACATGTTGCTTATTTCAGGGAATGTTTTTGTCCCCAGTGTCTCCGACGGTTAATATCAAACGTGTAGCTCAAAATAACATGGATGCAGTCTAGTGAGCTGAAAAGCATCAGAGCAAAATTGCATTTAAGTGGAACAGACCACCAACAAAAGCATGCCTGATTAGATCTGAACTGCTGTAACACACAGCAGATGGCTGACAACACACTGCTTTATTTATACAGTATTCCTGAAATCAAGATTGTTTCTCAGTAACTCCACAAGACCATCAGATCAATCTCTGTAGTAAGTCACCATTTTGAAGGTGCCACCCTTTATCAAAGGAATATTATGTAGTATTTTTGAAGTAGGTGAAGGAAACCGACTGCATTATTGAAAAAAACGATAAAAACACCAAGATGCAAAAACACATAGCAGATGGTCAGAATTGCAAAGTTGAGTCATTCATATGGCAATATGGTGAGTTTGGCTCCCTCTCAATAATGCTGAAAACACCATCTGATCAATCAAGGTACAGCACTGGACAATTTAAAGGCCTCCCAAAGTGATTACGTTTTGGTGGGTCATTGGTTTGTGAGTCATATTAAAATGAACAAACAAAATTACCTACAGATTTTTTCCCCCTCTTTTCACATACATAAACTGTATATAAAATCATAATTTTGCCTTTTAAAATTGTGACTAGGGAATTTTAAAAATTGTGGACCATGAAACATTTTCTTTCCATCCAGCAAATTGAGTTTAATTTTCAGGACAGCCATACAACCAAATGTATGGGGCATACAGAACCATTAATTTCAGGATGTGGGTGATCCTGGCATAATATATATTGCTCTTTCTTAATTGCTCTTGAACTGCTCCAAACCCTATAGTGCTGATGCTCACAAAAGGCATACAGTAAAGGATTTCCAAAACTTTGACCCAACAGTAGTGAAAGAACAGTTATGTATAGAATTTACAGTGCAGAAGGAGGCCATTCGGCCCATCGTGTCTGCACCGGCTCTTGGAAACAGCACCCTACCCAAGCCCACGCCTCCACCCTATCCCCATAACCCAGTAACTCCACCCAACACTAAGGGCAATTTTGGACACGAAGAGCAATTTAGCCAATCCACCTAACCAGCACAACTTTGGACTGTGGGAGGAAACCGGAGCACCCGGAGAAAACCCCGTAGACACGGGGAGAATGTGCAGACTCCGTACAGACAGTGACCCAAGCTGGGAATCAAACCTGGGACCCTGGAGCTGTGAAGCAATTGTGCTATCCACAATGCTACCGTGATGCCCATAAATATATATCCAGGTCAGGAGGATCAGAATGGGGGTATCTTACCAGATTTGCCACCAAAGCTCCAATGATGACTCTGCAGAATGCAAAGTACAGAAAGAAAGCAAGACCCTTGTATGCAGATTAGGAAGTTGGAAAAAAAACTGCTAAGGAGTTATCCACATGGCACCCTTGTAAAGCTCCTGCAGACTCACGTTGGGAAACATCTGCTTACACGGAGTGTGACACAAGTTTTTTTTTAAATAGGATTTTAAAAATCTCTTTAAGCATGTAAAACTTTCGATTATGGTTATTACTTACCTTATTCATGGCAGAGATAGGTAGCCAACCATGTTGTCTCTGAGCCAGATCTAGCACTGGGATTACAGCAGCTGATTTATGCCCTTCTGGATAACTACTGAGAATAACATCTATCCGCTGAAAAAATAAATATAAAAAAGAAAATTACATTCAAAGTGTGATGTTAATCATGTACTGGCAAATCTTTTATGATTTTAGTCAACGAACCAGTTTGGAAGCAGATAGAACATAGGCACACTATTGACTTCCCAAATGTTGCTGTATTATTAGAGGGTGAGCGGGTAGAGGCACTTACATTTCTTGACCTCAGTGTCCCAAAGCATTTCTGAGCCAATATAAAAACAGAATAAGTGGAAGGGGGAAAAGTAATGTTTTGCACTAACAGCATGAACACACCAAATCTATAGCACAAAATGTAACACCGTATTAATTAATACCACCCAAAGTTTAACAACGTAGATTGGGTATGTTTGAACATTTATGATACATTTTATTCCATTCCAAGTTTCACAGCCAATTAATTACTTTTGAAGAGCAGTTAGTTGTTAAGTTAACCTAGATATATGAAGATTCTCCTACTTTCCAAATGAGTCGACACATTCTCCCGATCACACTGGCTCCCCCAGACAGCAGGTCATTTGGCTAACCCGCATTAACTGTTATCAGCAGTGCTCAGATCGAGCACTATCAACCTAAAAGTGTGAAGACCAGGAGATCAGAAACCTAAGCAAGAAGGGGTTGTAGGCAGCACCAAAGAATCCATGATGAGCAAGGGCATGGCACCCAGTTTGTAGCATGGGAGCAGACCTCCAAAAATTGTTAGAATTTTATCCACAAAATGACTTTACATAAGAGCCATACACCCAATTTTAATCCTAGTGATTTAAATGTCCAATCTTGCATGAGTCGTAATTGGCCATAATTAGGACAGGAGTGAGAACGTAACAGTCTTGGCTCATTTTACTGCAGCTGGAAACTCCGCAGAAATGATACAATGTGAAGACATGGGTTAGGATGCAGAATAATGGCTGCAAACGCACACACAGAATTTCCAGCTTCAGTATTCTGTATGGAGAATCACCAAAGGCTGCAAACATGGAATAGCACTCTTAATGCAAAACAGTCAACTTTACACAAGATAAATAGGCCAAGTTCGACTGAAGGCTGATAGCTTTTAAGGGTTTGGTTTTGGGTTTCAGCTTCACAATAGGAATTTCCCTTAAAAAAAAATAACAGCTTGATCTGGCACTTAACTGGACAGCAGCAACCTTTCCCAAAATTGAGGATTCCAGAGGCAGATCCTGCTTGCCCACAGTTTCCGGCCAGAGGCCAGCAACTCTTTATTGTCCAGCAGCCCCACTGGGAAGACAATGGTTGTTGCTGGTACTACACCTACCACAGGCTTTGGATCAACGAAGAACCCAGATCATAAACAAGTGGTGACAAAGGGGAGTCACTGGTGAGGGGGTCCAACAGCAAGGGCAGGGAGGTCAGCTGGCCACAACATTTTCCCGGTACCGGGCCCCTTGATCAGCCACAGCGTAATGCCAGCGTGGGGTTCAATCCCCATTCCAGCTATTTTAATATTTAACATTGCAAACAATTCATTGAATTCTCCAAAAATTACTTATTGATGAAACTTCCAAAAGAAAACAAATGCCACGGTGCACTTACCTTATAATTTTCTGGTGTGAAATCAAATGGTGTATCTGGATTGTTAGTGGGTGTATCTCTATGCTTAAATAGAAAAAATAAGTTTTAACATATACTGAAAGCAATTCACTTCTCAATACAACAATAATTCAGACCTTTAAAGTGCCATTTAACGTTTTAAAGGATCTTCAATGAAGCAAACATACCAGACATCAAGCACTGATGAAAGGAGGATTGGAAAAGGCTTACAAAGGAGCAGATTTTGAGAAGATTTAAGATGAAGTGAAGTAGAAAGAAGGAGGGGCTTATGGACTTCATTCTAGAACGGAGCAGGATATAGCTGAAGACTTTGGAGCAAAGGGAAAGGAGATGCAAAGGAGGCGAAACAACCAAGTATAAATGTGCGCATGAACAGAATAAGGAGGTCGCTGAGGTAGTGAGGGGTAAGGCAATGGAAGATTGTTAATGGAGGACAAGGATTTTAGAAATTATGCATTTTAACAGGAGGCAATGAATATTGAGAAGACCAGTTTTTTCTTCTTTCAAAAACATACCTTGCTAAATTAATTTACAGGATGAGGGTGTCGCTGGCTGGGCCAGCATTTATTGCCCCTTTCAGAGGGCTTTTGAGAGTCAACCACATTACTGAGAGTCTGGAGTCACATGTAGGCTAAACCAGGTAAGGATGGCAGATTTCCTTCCCTAAATAACATAAGTGAACCAGATGTGTTTTTATGACAATGGTTTCATGTTTTCTGTTTGCTTCCAGATTTTTAAAAATTGAATTCAAATTCCGCCATTTGCGATGGTGCCAGATCTTGCCTTGGGTTTCTGGTTTACTAGTCCAGCGACAATACTGCTATGCCACTGCCTCCCCCCTACATAACAGCTCAAATCTGACATTACATAAAGTGCAATATAGTTATATTTCTTTCCGTGAGACTAAAGAGCATCTTTCACCAGATTGATGGTCCTCCTGCAGCAGCTCATGTTTATCTTAGTGTGCATCCCTGGAACAGCCTAGAGCATAGAATCCTTTATTACAGAGCTACTCTGGATAAATCTCAACAAAAACCACTGCATCTCTTCCCAGATTTGCTTTACAAAGGCACATTTCAGGAGGTGGGCGACTGCAACGTCCCTATTGCAGCTGCGCCGAGACCTCAGTTATGCACAAAGAATCTGATCCGGAGGGACGTTCTCACCACCAGCCAAGCTACATCTGGGGGCTTGCTTGAAAGTTCTGGCAATGAAGAATTCTGTCAAATGAATTTGAGTCCACTTGGGGAACCATCAGACTGGATGCACCAAGTACTTACCTCCCCAGGGTGTGGAGAATGTTACTGTGGACCTCTGCCTGATGGATTTGTGGTCAAAGGGGTTTTTCTATGTGGGATAGGTGGCGTGGTTCAGTCCAGCTGAGCAAAGTATTGCACAGCAATGTGGCTAGACCTATCCTCCACAACATTAGGGACATGTAGATCTCAGGAGGCAATGACATTGGTGCTTACATACTACCCACAACTTAACGCAACTGCACATAAAGTGGCCATGAAGTTTAAAAAAATAATAATAAATTTAAAGTACCCAATCCACACCCCCCCCCCCCCCCCCCCCCCACCTAATTAATGGGAAATTTAGCATGGCAATCCACCTACCCACCACATTTTTGGGTTGTGGGGGTGAGACCCACGCAGACATGGGGAGAATGTGCAAATTCCACATGAACAGTGGACCCAGGGCTGGGATCGAACCTGGGTCCTCAGCACCATGAGGCAGCAATGTTAATCACTGCTCCACCGCGCCGCCCCCAAGTGGCCATGAAATTGAGAGTGACATTCCCCCTTTATCTTTACACAGTTTCCTTTAGACTGAATTTAATGTATTTACCCAAGATACCATCATAAACCCTGTAGAAACTATAGCAGGGTTAGAAGGGTTTCATTTTTTCTACATCTTAGTTCAAGACTTAAAACAATGCATTTCCATTTAGCAGTCTGAAGTCTTTCTACTCATCAGTAATGATTTTCAGACCATAAGGTTGCATACTTCAGTTAATTTGGTAGTGCTTATGATTCCAACCCAAATCTTATATTTTTTTGCCAAGATGTATGCTGTTCTCAGAAATATCCTGAAAGTCTGAGTAATGCAAGTTCACAGATCATTCTTTCCTAGATACAATTCTTACAGGCACCTAGCAAGAATTTCCAAAATACTTTTCTATGCCATTGAAATGACTTTTACATTTTTCTTTAGATGGAATCACATGAAATGTGACTGCTCTAAACACAACAGCTGAAATATTTCAATTCCATAGAATCACTACAGTGCAGGAGGCCATTCGGCCCATCAAGTGTGCACCGACCCTCCAAAAAAGCACCTTACCTTGACCCACTCCCCGCCTTATCCCCATAACCCCACGTAACCTGCGCATCTTTGGACACTAAGAGCAATTTTGCATGACCAGTCCACCTAATCTATACATTTAAAAAAATTAATTTAGAGTACCCAATTATTATTTTTTTTCCAATTAAGGGGCAATTTAGCGTGGCCAATCCACCTAACATGCACATCTTTGGGTTGTGGGAGTGAAACCCATGCAGGCAGGGGAGAATGTCCTCAGTGCCGCAGTCCCAGTGCTAACCACTGCACCATGTGCCACCCCAATCTACACATTTTTTGACTGTGGGAGGAAACCTGAGCACCCAAAGAAACTCGTGCAGACAGTCCGCCAAGGTTGCAATTGAATCCTGGGCCCTGGCGCTGATACTGTGAGACAGCAGTGCTAACCACTGTGGCGCCTAGTTAAGCAATCATTCATGGATTGCTAATATACCATGTACCAAAGCATATTGAAAAACCATTTCAACCCATGGATGCCAAATAGTTAAATCTCCAAAGTAATCTCAATATATGCATTTGCTGAACTTGATATTTTATCAAAAACTGCTCACATATTTATAATAATCAAGCATTACTTCTGGAAAGTTAAACCATAGGGCAGACATTGCAGAATTAAATACAACATTTCCCAAAACAATGTTGAGTGGAAGGTCAAAACAGTGATCTCAATGACAGATAAACTCTTCTCAAATTCACCCAAATAGTGGTCTCACATAAGTCACAACGATACTCGAGTGTGTGGTAGACTCCTGTCTGAGTGTACCACCACTCAGATGGAATTTTGCAATGGCCCCAGGCCTCCCTCGATGCCAGAGCCCCACAATCTGAGTCGCCTCACAGAAAAGCCCTCCATGCATGGTGCAGACGGGTATTCTGCATAGGCTGCTGCTGCACACCTTTCAACTCCTTGCGTTGTTGCCGTGTTCCAGCAGCGGAGATCCCCGGTGGAGGGCTGTCTGCACATATTATCCCGTAACATCGGAGACTTGGGGTAGAGGTTGTTGTGCACAGCAGTCCCAGTTGCTTCTGTGGTTATATTCGCTGCCAGGTGTCCCTGGAAAGGGAACACGCAGTGCCTGCTGGCACCATTGAGGCCTTCCATGCCTGGTGGGCACCGTAGGGACTGGAGTGCATTATCGACCTCTTGAATCAAATTTTGTTTTGATGTTTTAAGTTTCCTTTGAGATTCTGTTTACTTTGATGCAGGTTCCCTTTAAGGAACTGCATTTTTAATTTATCCCAGTTTGTTGATTTAGTTTATTTGGTTAATGCAAAGAAACACAACCTTGGGGTGGGGGAGGGGCGGAGGGAAGAGAAGGAGGCAGCGCATAGTGGTATTGACACTGGACTAATAATCCAGAGACCCAGGATAATGCTCTGGGTTCAAATCCCACCACGGCAGAAGGTGAAATTTGAATTCAATGAAAATCTGGAATCAAAGGTGAAATGGTGACCATGAAACCATTGTCGCTTGTCCCAGACCCACAGTGATGTGGTTGACTCTTAACTGCCCCCCACTACAATGGCCTAGTAAGCCACTCAGTTCAAGGGCAATTAGGGATGGGCAACAAATGCTGCCCAGCCAACGACGTCCACATCACAAGAACGAATATTTTTTAAAACACTCAACATAGACAATGTGACATTGTGAAATGAAAAACGCTTATTGTCACAAGTAGGCTTCAAATGAAGTTACTGTGAAAAGCCCCTAGTCGCCACATTCCGGCGCCTGTTCGGGGAGCCTGGTACGGGAAATGAACCGTGCTGCTGGCCTGCCTTGGTCTGCTTTCAAAGCCAGCGATTTAGCCCTGTGCTACACCAGCTCAGTCGGATGTGGGTTGAATATACCTTATCTGCATTTAGTATACTCTGGCACAAGATTAAGACTTTCAACCTATTAAGTTAAGTACCGGAGTTCAAACACTGACACCAGAAGTAAAAGCAGGGTTGTAACCATTGTAGTATCAGGTTAATCATAGGATCCCTACAGTGCAGGAGACCATTCGTCCCATCGAATATGCATTGACCCTCTCAAAGACCACCCTACCTAATCCCAATCCCAGCCCTATCCCCAGAACTCCACATAGCCTTTGGACACTAAGGGGCAATTTAGCATGGCCAGTCTACCTAACCTGCACATCTTTGGACTGTGGGAGTAAACCGGAGCACCCGAAGGGAACCCACGCAGATACAGGGAGTAAGTGCAAACTCCACACAGTCACCCACCGCCGGAATTGAACGCGGGTCCCTGCTGCTGTGAGGCAGCAGTGCTAACCACTGTGTCGTCTTAACTAAAATTATCCTAAATTAACTTAAAATTAAGTTTTGAAAAAATACATGTTCCTATATTGTTCATCAATTACTTACCACAAACGAGGCTGCACCACTTCCTCCTGCACATTGAGCAGTCCTTTGTATATGACGGATCTGTCTCAGCTAGAATGCAAGAATATAAAGGTTAACATTCTCAAATCAATACCAGAGACAGACACAATTTTCTTTGTGCTAAATAACAAATTGAAATGTGTTTTTCGATCATTTTTTATAAGTAGCTGATCCAAAACTATTACTATTCTCAGGAGTTGCTTGTTGGTATAATTAAAACAACTAGTTAGAGCCATAATGATGAAGTTGAAAGTGTTTGAAAATATTTTGTATTGCAGACAATACAAATCCACAGATCATTTAATTATTAAAATATTAGCAAGCATTCAAAAAAGATTACATAGCTTGGTTTACCATTTGTGGGGTGGGGAAAGGTAGTATTGTAAATTGCCAATAATATTGCAAAAAGTATAGATAAATAATCTTGACACTTCAATTTTGAAAGGTGTTAGCCCAAGGTGATTAAAGTCAGGTCCTCTAATTTATTATGCGACTAAAGTGATGAAACATGGCAGCTGCGATTTTTCAAAGTAGCACTAGTGAAAGTGTGGAAACAGTTCCCTCATTAAATTACAAAAGGAAGTCTCAAGATAAGGAATGAACAGAAAGAAAATAAAGGGTGATGCAGTGTATTATGGTGAGGATGCCTAGTTTAAAAAAAAACAAATGGAACATATGGCACAGCGGTTAGCACTGCCGCCTCACAGCGCCAGAGACCCAGGTTCCACTCTGATCTTGGGTGACTGTCTGGAGTTTGTACATTCTCCCCTTGCCTGCATGGGTTCCCTCCGGATGCTCTGGTTTTCTCCTACAGTTCAAAGATGTGCAGGTTAGGTGAATTGGCCATGCTAAATTGTTGCATAGTGTCCAAAGATTGGGTGGGACAGGGGAGTTGGGCAAGGTGAGGTGCCTTTTCAGAGGTTTGGTAGATGGCCCGAATGGCCTCCTGCACTATAGGAATTCTATGATTCTAAATAGCTTCATCACTAGAAGCTGATGTGGGAGATTGGGAGGCGGGGGAGTGCAGAGGGCTGTCTATACATTAAATTCTTCCATTTAATACCTTCATTATAAAACGGTTGCTCACATTGAGCTTGTGACAACTGGTTCCTGAAATGGAATTTCAAAAAGTGCATCTTTGAAAATCCTCTTAAAACAAAGGATGGTGACATTACCAACTCATGTCCAATCTAGTGATGGTGAACATTTATTTTACTTAGGTTTAGATTTATTGTCACGGGTACTGAGGTACAGTGAAAAGTACTTTTCTGCATACAGTCAAGACAGATCATTTCATACATGAAAAACATAGGACATACGATAAATACATAATGTAAAATACATAGACATAGGGCGAAGCACGCTTTTAAAGATATACAGTTTTCCAGTATTATAGTTATTTATAAGGATAAAAACTACTGCGAGTGTCTGCAAGAGCACTTCAGTTTCAGAGCTATTTTCTTTTATTCAAAATGATAAGACTTCAACTAGTTGGCAAGATCTTGTGAACACTGGCAACACCCCTGAAATGGCACTTGATGCCCATATCCAAGAATACAATTGTTTTAAATACAATCCTTCAGGCAGAGAATGCCAGATACCCTCAGTGAAAAAAAAATCCCCTCAAATTATCTCTAATCTTTCAGCCAATTACTTTAAATCTATTTCTCCTGGTCACGGACCTCTCTGCAAAGGGAAATAGGTCCTTCCTATCCACAATATCAGTGCACTTCAATCCAATGCCCCCTCACCCTCAGTTCTATAGAAAGCAACCCCAGGATTTCCAACCTTACCTCATAGCTAAAATTGTCCATTCCTGATAACATCCTCGTAAATTCCTTTGTACCTCTCTACTGCAATCACGATTCAAAAATAACTCAAGCAGGTCCATTCAACCCAATAAATTGCCTTTCAAAAAAATAAATATTACATAAAACAATACAGGAAGAGTAGCACTGCAATTTTCATCTCCCAATATTGCCTATTCCTTCTGTCTCTAAATTCAAATCAAGCCTGGATTCTCAGTGCTGAATGGTAACCCTGGAATCAAGAACACTTTTGATTCTTAACTGAGCAATGCACCCACCAGCTGAGTCCTTATTCATTAAAACAAAGAATCTAGTCAGGTGAAATCAAGCAACTGTCTTTTTCATCAGCTAATTAAATCTATTATTCATCCAAATGCATTGAAAATTATTTTACAGCAGGTTTGTACAGGTGCTTAACTGCCAATGATAACTCCAAGGTCAACTAAATAAATGAGTTGTTGCTCCCACATTGTTGATTTGGTTGCTGTAGAAACAACCACACAATTAAAATGGCACAATTCTGGCAGCTGTGGAGTGGAAATTGATGGAGGAGATATAAATGCAAAATTAGGCTTTATTTACACACCATAACTGATCTACAACAATCACAATTCTGTTAGAAAAACTCAGAATGATACTGCAGAGAGAGTCAGTCTATTGACTCCATGCCAGCTCTTTAAAAG
This sequence comes from Scyliorhinus canicula, assembly GCF_902713615.1. NCBI lineage: Eukaryota > Metazoa > Chordata > Chondrichthyes > Carcharhiniformes > Scyliorhinidae > Scyliorhinus > Scyliorhinus canicula. The sequence continues at coordinate 22,796,727 of NC_052155.1, forward strand.
AGCTACTCAATAGGGCAGCACGGTGGCCTAGTGGTTAGCACAACCGCCTCACAGCGCTGAGGTCCCAGGTTCGATCCCGGCTCTGGGCCACTGTCTGTGTGGAGTTTTCACATTCTCCCCGTGTCTGCGTGGGTTTCGCCCCCACAACCCAAAAATGTGCAGAGTAGGTGGATTGGCCACGCTAAATTGCCCCTTAATTGGAAAAAATAATTGGGTAATCTAAATTTAAAAAAAAAAAAAGAGCTACTCAATTAGTCTCACCCGCCTGCCCTACGATACTTTTCCTTTAAGCATTTATCAATTCCCTTTTTAACGTTATTTTTGAATTTGCATCCATCACCTTTTCAGACAGTGGCTCCAGATCCTAACAACCAACTCACTGCATAATTTTGTTGCGCCTTGTAATACTTGATAATAGTATTATATTCCTCGGGGTTTTGTATAGGGTGAACTAATGTTTATGAATTTTTAAGTTATCTTTTTTTTTATAGTTCACTTTGAATTTTTGTTGGATAATTAACAATTAGAGTAATTGGGGGAAGCAGGAAGGCAGTTACTTGTAAGAACCACATTTAAATTAAGTTTACAACTTCAATGTAAATTTCTTTGCTTTGAAGGAAAAGTTAAAAGTGCCGAGTTTGATAGTTTTAACTTAGAATGATGAGACATTATGTTTCAATAAACTATGCATTGCTTTAATTGATCTGCCCTAGAAGGAAACATTTATTTTCCAATATTAGGGCAGAAAGTGTTTTTAACATTTGTTCTCAATAGTTTTAATATTTGTTCATGTGAATGATAGGTGTACTATTGACAAGAGAAAGAATGTAACATTTGTTCACAGTGAAATGTGAACTTCCAGGGCCTAGTAAGAGATAGGGCTGACTCAGCTTACAACCCATGAAGGTGGTAACACTCACCAATGAAGAATTCTGAGTAATTTGGGCTATTTTCAAATAAGGAATAATGAGAAGTGGGAACAACAGTTGGAAAATTAGTATTTTTGTTCGCACTCTTTTACCATTGCTTCAATGGTATACTTTTTCTAAGAACTAGTTCATAATTACTTTTGAGACAGAAGAAATCAGACTTCACCTATATTGCCAGAATCCTAAGCCTTTGAAGGGTAAAGTATTTTGAGGCTGCCTTCACTGCTTAAGTACATTTTACATAAATTCTGCTCACTTGGGCAGTATGGTGGCACAGTGTTTAGCACTGCTGCCTCACTGCACTGAGGACCCGAGTTCAATCCTGGCCCCAAGTCACAGTCGGTGTGGAATTTGCACATTCTCCCCGCCTCTGCATGGGTCTCACCCCCACAACCCAAAAAGATCTGCAGGGTAGGTGAATTGGCCATGCTAAATTGCCCCATAATTGGAAAAATCAGGTACTCTTAAATTTAAAAAATAATTATTCTGCTTACTTAACAAATACTAGTCGTTCATACCTTGTTAGGTCAAGCACAAATGAGAACCCCTTTGCTTTGGATTAAACATTTGGAACTCGTAATTTTTTTAAAGGGTTTTATACTTTGAAACCCTCAAATTTTACAGCCTCCTTGCATAATCTCTGGTCCCTAATCAGCCCTGTTCCACTATCACAGCTTGGTATGGCAACTGCTTGGCCCAAGACAGTAAGAATCACAGTTGTGAACACAGCCCAGTCCATCACGTGAACTCGCCTCCCATCTATTGATTCTGTCTACACCTCCCTCTGCCTTGGGAAAGCGGACAGCAAAATCAAAGACCCCTCCCACCTGGGTTATGCTCTCTTCCAATAGGCAGAAGATACAAAAGTTTGAGAACACGCACCAAAAGATTCAAAAACAGCTTCTTCCCTGCTGTTACCAGACTCCTGAATGGCCCTCTTATAGACTGAACTGATCTTTCAAAGCTTCTTCTCTACAGTTGTAGCACTATAGAATCATAGAATTTACAGTGCAGAAGGAGGCCATTCAGCCCATCGAGTCTGCACCGGCTCTTTGAAAGAGCACCCTACCCAAGCCCACATCCCCACCCTATCCGCATAACCCAGTAACCCCACCCAACACTTAGGGTAATTTTGAACATTAAGGGCAATTTAGCATGGCCAATCCACCTAACCTGCACATCTTTGGACTGTGGGAGGAAACCGGAGCACCCGGAGGAAACCCACGCACATACGGGGAGAACGTGCAGACTCTGCACAGACAGTGAATCAAGCCGGGAATCGAACCTGGGACCCTGGAGCTGTGAAGCAATTGTGCTAACCACCATGCTACTGTGCTGCCCTATATTCCTTATGCTTTGTCCGATAAATTGTGTTTATGTATTTATATTGTGTATTTATAGCATGTTTAATAGGGCGGCACGTTACATTGCTGTCTCACGGCGCTGAGGACCCAGTTTCGATCCTGGCCCGGGGTCATTGTCCGTGTGGCATTTGCACATTCTCCGTGTCTGAATGGGTCTCACCCCCACAATCCAAAAAGGTGGATTGGCCACATTAAATTGCCCCTTAATAGGAGAAAAATAATTGGGTACTCTAAATTTATTTTTCAAAATTTATAGTATGTTCTATGTATTCATGTATGGAGTGATCTGCTTGGACTGTACGCAGAACAATACTTTTCACTGTACCTCAGTGCACGTGACAATAAATAAATCAAATATACATATAGAAGACTTTTGGATTCCCATTTTTATTAGCTGCCAGTCTCCTCTCATATGCTCGTATTTTGTTTTCTCTTCCCTGTGAACTTTCTATTTCAGCTTGGTTATCATTTGTATTGTCAACCCACCTTCTACCGTACACAGTTTTTTTCTGTTTCACCTTACTCTCTATTCCTTCCATCATCCAGGGAGTCCTGGCCTTGTCTGGTGGTAACTACCTTTCTCCCTCATGAGAATGTAGCTCCCCTGTACTTGACCCAACTCCTCTTTAAGGCAGCCCATTGTTTAATTACTGTTTTGACTGTCAATCGTTTATTTCCATTTAACTGGGTCAGATCCATTCTCACCGCAATTCATTGTTTTTTTTCTCTGGATTGCTCTTTTTCCATGGCTAACCTAAACCTTATGAAACCTTGATCAGCATCCCTAAACATTCCTGTACTGACCACATGGCCCACCTCATTCCCCAGAACCAGATCCGTTATCGCCACAACACCATGCTCCCATGAGGCTCTCTTCAGTTCACGGGGAGGTTTTGGCGTAGTGGTACAGTAGTCCTCCGTTATACCGCGCTCCGCAATACCGCGGTTCGCGATATACGGCAGGGGGGCTTATGGACCCCAACTGTCAGCTTCCCTCTCTGGATCAAAGTGAGCCGGCCGCTGAAATTGACACTGCCGGCTGATTGGAGGGAGAGAGCAGCCAGCAGTGTCAATTTCAGCGGCCGGCTCACTTGATCCGGAGAGGAAAGCTACTCTCTCACTGAAACAATCAGCCGGCCGCTGAAATTGACTCTGCCGGCTGCTCTCTCCCTCCAATCCAACTTTTAAGTTTTAATGTTTCTGATTGGAGGGAGAGAGCAGCCGGCAGTGTCAACTTCAGCGGCCGGCTCACTTTGATCCGGAGAGGGAAGCTGCTCTCTCACTGAAACAATCAGCTGGCCGCTGAAATTGACACTGCCGGCTGCTCTCTCCCTCCAATCCAACTTTTAAGTTGTTAAAAATGCAGCAGTGCTTGTTTTAATTAGATCCACGATGGGGGTTTTAAATTGATTTTAAAATATATGCTAGCGCTTCCCATTGTGAGTCTACGGGGGTCTGACCTCTCCCCTCTCCCCCCGCCCCCCCCCCCCCCCCCCCGTAGACTCACAATGGGAAGCGCTAGCATAGATTTTAAAATAAATTTAAAACCCCCATTGTGGATATCCGCGGCTCAGATGCAACGTGGGTGGCTGTCTTGGACCCCAACACCCGTGTTATAAAGGGGGACTACTGTATTGTCACTGGACTAGTAATCCAGAAACGCAGGGTAATGATCCGGATCTGAAACCCACCACGGCAGCTGGTGGAATTTAAACTTACTATAATATAGAACATAGAACAGTACAGCACAGAACAGGCCCTTCGGCCCTCGATGTTGTGCCGAGCATTGTCCGAAACCAAGATCAAGCTATCCCACTCCCTGTCGTTCTGGTGTGCTCCATGTGCCTATCCAATAACCGCTTGAAAGTTTCTAAAGTGTCCGACTCCACTATCACACCAGGCAGTCCATTCCACACCCTAACCATTCTCTGAGTAAAGAACCTACCTCGGACATCCCTCCGATATCTCCCACCCTGAATCTTATAGTTATGCCATCTTGTAACAGCTACATCAACCCGAGGAAATAGTCTCTGAACGTCAACTCTATCTATCCCCCTCATTTACTTATAAACCTCTATTAAGTCACCTCGCATCCTCCTCCACTTCAAAGAGAAAAGCCTCAACTCAACCTTTCCTCATAAGACCTATCCGGCAAAGCAGGCAGCATCCTGGTGAATCTCCTTTGCATCCTGGTAAATCTCCTTTGCACCCTTTCCAATGTTTCCACATCCTTCTTATAATGAGGTGACCAGAACTGTACACAATACTCCAAATGTGGTCTCACCAGGGTCATGTATAGTTGCAGCATAACCCCGCGGCTCTTAAACTCAAGCCCCGTTAATAAATGCGAACACACTATAAGCCTTCTTCACAGCTCTATCCACTTGAGTGGCAACCTTCAGAGATCTGTGGACATGAACCCCAAGATCTCTGTTCCTCCAAATTCCCCAGAACCCTGCCGTTGACCCTGTAACCCGCATTGAAATTTTTTCTACCAAAATGAATCACCTCGCACTTTTCAGGGTTAAACTCCATCTGCCATTTTTCATATCTGGAATTAAAAGTAAAATGATGACCGTGAAATCATTGTCGATTGTCATAAAAACCCATCTGGTTTACTGATGTCCTTTATGAAAGGAAATCTGCCACCCTTACCTGGTCTGGTCTACATGTGACTCCAGACCCACAGCAATGCGGCTGACTCTTAAATGCCCTCTGAAATGGCCTAGCAAGCGACTTGGTTGTATTCAACCGTGACAAAAACACAAAAAAAGGGAATGAAACCCGACAGACCACCCAGTGTTAATCCAGGCACCAGAAATGACAACCGCAGCCCCGTCGACCCCGCAAAGTCCTCCTTACTAACATCTGGGGGCTTGTGCCAAAGTTGGGAGAGCTATCTCACAGGGTAGTCAAACAACAGTCTGACAGTCATACTCACAGAATCATACCTTACACTGTGTCCCAGACACCACTATCACCATTCGTGGGTATGTCCGTCTCACCAGCAAGACAGACCCAGCAGAGGTGGTGGCACAGTGGTATACAGTCAGGAGACAGTTGCCCTGGGAGCCCTCAACATCAACTCTGGACCCCATGATGTCTCATGGCTTCAGGTTAAACACGGGGAAGGAAACCTCCTGCTAATTACTATGTACTGGCCACCATCAGCTGATGAATCATACTCCTCCATGTTGAACACTTGGAGGAAGCACTGAGGGTGGCAAGGGTACAGAATATAAACTGGGTGGGGTACTTCAATGTCCATCACCAAGAGTGGCTCCTTAGTACCACCACAGACCGAGCTGGCCAGGTTATAAAGGACACAGCTGCCACACTGGGACTGTGGTGAGGCAACCAACCAGAAGAAAAAACATACTTTTTAATGGAAAAGCCCCCAGTCGCCACATTCCGGGGCCATTCCACTGTTCGGGCACACAGAGGGAGAATTCAAAATGTTCAATTCACCCAACAGCATGTCTTTTGGGACTTGTGGGAGGAAACCAGAGCACCCAGGGGAAACCCATGCAGACACGGGGAGAACGTGCAGACTCCGCACAGGAATTGAACCTGGGACTCTGCAGCTGTGAAGCAACAGTTACCTGTGTTACCGTGCCGCCATACTTGACCTTGTCGTCATCAACCTGCCTGCTGATGCATCTAGCCATCAGAGTATCAATAGAAGCAGAGTTGCCAACCTTTCCCAACATAAATCAGTATTGTGGAAGTAAAATCCAGATTTGGAACTGATCATCAACTTCAGGAAGCGTAGCACGACACACACCCCCGGCTACATCAATGGCTCCAAAGTAGAGATGGTCGACAGCTTTATGTTCCTGGGGGTCACCGTCACCAACAGTCTGTCTTGGTCCACTCACGTTGATGCAATAGTCAAGAAAACCCAACGTCTCTACTTCCTATGGAAGCTAAAGAAATTCGGCATGTCTGCATCGACTCACAAACTTCTACAGATGTGCCATAGAGAGCATCCTATCCGGTTGCATTACAACCTGCTTTGGCAACTGCTCGGCCCAAGATCGCAAGAAACTGCAGAGTGTGGTGAACTCAGCCCAACGCGTCACACAAGCTTCTCACCCTCACATTGATTCTGTCTACATCTCCTGCTGCCTCAGGAAGGCAGACAGCATTGTCAAAGATCACTCCCACTCAGGCTTTGCCCTCTTCCAGGCCCTTCCATCAGGCAGAAGATACAGAAGTCTGAAGACCCGCACATCCAGACACAGGAACAGCTTCTTCCCCAGACTCTCCCTTGGACTGATCTGTTCTCAGTAAGAACACTATTCACGCCACCCTATGCTGCTCTTGTTTGGCCTTGTTCCGCACTGTAACCAATCACTATCTGTTGATGCACCACTGTCAATGTATTCTTGATTATTCTTTTGTATACTATGTACGTACTGTGTATGTTCCCTTGGGCGCAGAAAAAGACTTTTCACTGTACTTCGGTACATGTGACAATAAATATCAATCAATCAATTTTCATTTCAAAGTAAAAATGCCCACAAACTGAAGTATAGCTTTACACCTTTATTGCACAAATCTAAAACACAAATGGAAAATGTAGATCTAATGCTTCGTACATGTACACCATGATGAGTGGGTGTTTTCAAATTAAGTTTCAAACATTCAGTAAATCTAAGCATGAATAATGTGAACAAAACATTTGCCTTTTTTACATGAAGTTCAAAATTGTAAGTAGCACTAGCAGATTTGATGTTCAAATTAGGGTTTATGATAGTAAAGGTAAAAGAGCACAAAGAAAAGAATGGCAGGACAGCACGGTGGCGCAGCGGTTAGCACTGCTGTCTCATTGCGTCGAGGTCCCAGGTTCAATCCCGGCTCTGGGTCACTGTCCGTGTGGAGTTTGCACATTCTCCCTGTGTTTGCGTGGGTTTCGCCCCCACAACCCAAAGATGTGCAGGTTAGGTGGATTGGCCACGCTAAATTGTCCCTTAATTGGGAAAAATTAATTGGGTACTCTAAATTTATATTATAAAAAGACACACATGCGCTGTTAGTGTGCAGGGCAGAGAGGAACCGGGGACTCTGCGTGGGGCCCTGTCACCAAGGAAACCAAATACGTGTTTCGGGAGGCGGCTTGCAAATCAGCTGTCTCCTTTTCTGTATTGCTAGGAGAGAAAGCATACTTCCTTATTCGAATGGATTTTCCGTATAAAATTTGAAAAATCCGTGCTAGTTGCCAACTCCATAGAAGTGACTACTGCACAGTCCATGTGGAGACAAAGTCCCATCTTCCCATTGAGGATACCCTCCATCGTGTTATGTGGCACTATCATCGTGCTAAATGGGTTAGACTTGGAACAGATCTAACAACTCAAGACCGGGCATCCATGAGGTGCTTTGGGCCATCAGCAGCAGCAGAACTGTACCAAACTATAATTTGTAACCTTATGGCCCAGCATATCCCCCACTCCACAATTAACACCAAGTCAGGGGTTCAAACCTGGTTCAATGAAGAGTGCAGGAGGACATGCCAGGAGCAACACCAGGCATCCCTAAAATTGAGGTGTCAACCTGGTGAAGCTTCAACACAGGACTACTTGTGTGCCAAACAACAAGTAATAGACAGAGTTAAGCAATTCCGCATCAGATCTAAGCTGTGCAGTCCCGCCACATCCAGCCGTGAATGGTGGTGGACAATTAAACAACTCACTGGAGGAGGAGGTTCCACAAATATCCCCATCCTCAATGGTGGAGGAGCCCAGAACATGTGTGCAAAAGTCAAAGCTGACGAATCGCAAGAATCTTGAGCCAGAAGTGCCGAGTAAATGATTATCTCTGTCTCCTCCGGAGGTCCCCAGCATTACAATGTCAGTCTTCAGCCAATATGATTCACTCCACGTGATATCAAGAAAAGGCTGAAGGTACTGAATACTGCAATGGTTATAGGCCCTAACAATATTCCAGCAGCAGTACTGAAGACTTGTGCTCCAGAACTTGCCGCACCCCTAGCCAAGCTGTTCCAGTACAGCTACAACACTGGCATCTACTCAGCAATGTGGAAAATTGTCCAGGTGTATTCTGTACACAAGAAACAGGACAAATCCAACCCAGCCAATTACCGCCCCATCAGTCTACTCTCCACCATTGGCAAAGTAATGAAAGAAGTCAACAACAGCGCTATCAAGTGGCACTTACTCAGCAATAACCTGCTCATGGATGCTCAGTTCGGGATCTGCCAGGGGCACTCAGCACCTGACCTCATTACAGCCTTGGTTCAAACATGGACAAAAGAGCTGAATGCCAGAGGTATGGTGAGAGTGACTGCCCTTGACATCATGACAGCATTTCACAGAGTATGACATCAAGGAGCCCTAGCTAAATTGGAGAATGGGAATTGGGGGAAAACTCTCCACAGGTTGGAGTCATACCTGGCACAAAGGAAGATGATTGTGGTGGTTGGAGTTCAATCACCTCTATTATAATAATAATCTTTATTGTCACAAATAGGCTTGCATTAACACTGCAATGAAGTTAACTGTGAAAAGCCCTTAGTCGACACACTCCAGTGCCTGTTCTGGTACAGAGAGGGACAATTCAGAATGTCCAAATTATCTAACAGCACGTCTTTCGGGACTTGTGGGAGGAAACCGGAGCACCCGGAGGAAACCCACGCAGAGAACCCCGAGGAAACCCACAGGCAGACTCTGCACAGATTGACCCAAGCCAGGAATCGAACCTAGAGTCTGGCGCTGTGAAGCAACAGTGCTAACCAATGTTCTGTTAGCTCCACGTCATCACTATAGGAGTTCCTCTGGGTACTGCCCTAGGCTCAACCATCTTCAAATGCTTCACAAATGATCTCCCTTCCATCATAAGATCAGAAGTAGGTATGCTTGCAGATGACTGCACAATGTTCAGCACCATTCGCTACTCCTCAGAAAATGAAGCAGTCCATGTCCAAATGCAACAAGACCTGGACAATATCCAGGTGGCAAGTTACATTCGCACCGCAAGTGCCAAACAATGACCATCTCAAGAGAAGATCTAACCATCGCTAAATTCAAACTTGACAACCATCACTAAATACCCCACAATCAACACCCTGGGGGTAACCATTTATCAAAATAAACTGAACTAGCCATATTAATACTGTGGCTCCCAGATCAGGTCAAAGAGCTGAATGTCAGAGTTACGGTGAGATGACTGCCATTGACATCATGACAGCATTTCACAGAGTATGACATCAAGGGGCGAGTAACTCACCTCCTGATCCCCCAAAGCCTGTCCACCATCTAAAAGACACAAGTCAGGAGTGTAATGGAATATTCTCCACTTGCCTGGATGAGTGCAGCTCCAACAACACTCAAGAAGCTCGACACCATCCAGCACAACGCAGCCCGCTTGATTGCCACAAAATTCCCCCACCACCGGCGAACAATGGAAGCCATGGATAACCAAGGTAAAGTCGCCATAGTCCCAGATGATCATAGGTTGCTTTTCCCCTTGAGAGGGAGAGCTGACTGGTGGTGATTTAACCGGAGGATCACCACACCTCGGGCAAGGGGCAAGGTTGAGAATAACCTTAGCTGGTATGGGAATTGAACCCACGTTGCTGGCCTTGCTCTGTATCATGAACAGCTGTCTAGCCAAGTGAGCTAATCCAATTTTAAGTATTCAAAAAAATATTATATGCTCGTTATCTTTTAGAACCAACGGGAATCAATTTGGAAAAGGGACCAGGCCTTTTGCAAATCAAAAGTATTTTCCAACAGCCCTGCAGGAGAATGTCAATTCACCATTGGCACTCCCCAAATTAAGATTAAAACAAAATACAGTTCGGGTAACATCAATGGACCAATTATTATATTTATTTTAAAAATAAAATCCCTGGAGAATTCTAGAACCAATAAATAACATCTTCATACACTGAATACATACATAGCTCACAAACTGAAGCAAAAGTAACCCACTTCAATTTGCATACCGTCGCAACCGGTCCACATCAGATGCCATTTCCCTGGCCCTACACTCATCCCTAGAGCATCTCGAAAACAAGGACTCTTACATCAGACTCCTATCTATTGACTACAGCTCCGCCTTCAACACCATAATCCCAGCCAAGCTCATATCAAAGCTCCAAAACCTAGGACTTGGCTCTCCACTCTGCAACTGGATCCTTGACTTTCTGACCAACAGACCACAATCAGTAAGAATGAACACCAACACCTGCTCCACAATACAGTAGTCCTCAATACCGGTGCCTCGCAAGGCTGCGTACTTAGCCCCCTACTCTACTCCCTGTACACACACGACTGCGTGGCAAAACTTGGTTCCAACTCCATCTACAAGTTTGCTGACGATGCGACCATAGTGGGCCGGATCTCGAATAACGACGAGTCTGAATACAGGAGGGAGATAGAGAACCTAGTGGAGTGGTGTAATGACAGCAATCTCTCCCTCAATGCCAGCAAAACTAAAGAGTTGGTCATCGACTTCAGGAAGCAAAGTACTGTACACACCCCTGTCAGCATCAACGGGGCCGAGGTGGAGATGGTTAGCAGTTTCAAATTCCATGGGGTGCACATCACCAAATCTGTCCTGGTCCACTCACGTCGACGCTATCACCAAGAAAGCACAACAGCGCCTATACTTCCTCAGGAAACTAAGGAAATTCGGCATGTCCACATTAACCCTTACCAACTTTTACAGATGCACTATAGAAAGCATCCTATCGGGCTGCATCACAGCCTGGTATGGCAACTGCTCGGCCCAGGACCGCAAAGAACTTCAGAGAGTCGTGAATACCGCCCAGTCCATCACACGAACCTGCCTCCCTTCCATGGACTCCATCTACACCTCCCGCCCGGCTTACTCACTTTTCCAACTTCTTCCATCGGGCAGGAGATTCAGAAGTCTGAGAACACGCACGAACAGACTCAAAAACAGCTTCTTCCCCACTGTCACCAGACTCCTAAATGGCCCTCTTATTGATTGACCTCATTAACACTACACCCTGTATGCTTCAACCGATGCCAATGCTTATGTAGTTACATTGTATATCTTGTGTTGCCCTATTATGTATTCTCATGTATTTTCTTGAATTTTGTTTAATTCCCTTTTCTTCCATGTACTGAATGATCTGTTGAGCTGCTTGCAGAAAAATACTTTTCACTGTACCTCGGTACACGTGACAATAAACAAATCCAATCCAATCCAATCTCCGATCCTCATAGTTTACATAAAAACTTAGCTGATGCAAACTTGGTAGCATTTTTTGTATTTAGTAGATTATATATTCAAGGCATTTCAACAGAAACAATTGGACCAAAATAGATACCAAATCAAAGCAGGAAGGGGATGAACAAGGTGAAGATACTGAGTGCCAACACATTAGGATTCATTTGAAATTCTTCAATTGCAAATTAAATGGAACACAATTGGGGATATGGTGGGGGAATTCAGTCACAGTGAACAAGTCACATTTGTGTAACTATATTGAACAGAATGTCAATTAAAAAGTCCAAACAGTTGTAAATACACAGGGTGAAATGGAGGGGGGTGGGGGTAAAAACTAATGACACGAAGCGCAGCCAGGGTTACTGGACGATGAATGAAAGGCTGGAGGAAGCTGCAGAGCTCAGGGTGAAGCCGGCTTCTCTCTGAAGGTCAAACCCACCACTACCACCGCCGCCATGTTGACTCTCAGTCAGCACAGGGCCCGCATTGACTGCCTCATTCGCTTTCAAACAGGCTCCACACACACAATCAAAAATACCTCATCTCACTCGGTTTGCAATTCCCGGGAATGACTTAACAAACGGTGTCGATCCTTACCGAGTGTGAGACGACAGAGCGGTACAGGCCGGACAGTAACATGGCGGCGCAGCTCGGCGGCCGCCAACCGTCAGCCACCCGATCGATACAATCGCCGAGCGACTGCACAGCCTGGCGCACAGACCCTGCAATCAAACTCAGAGCAGCATCTGCAACCATTCCATGATTCATGTGCAAGTAGCTGTATCTGACGTGCAGATTTGTGATCTCTATAACTAACTAGGTGCCCAGGATGCATTGGTTTCTAAAGTCCAAACAGTTAATCTATAACTAATTGTATCTGATATATTAATTTACACAGCCAGTCCATACATTTAATCTATAACTAGCTGTATCTGATATATTAATTTACACAGCCAGTCCATACATTTAATCTGTAACTAGCTGTATCTGATATATTAACGTACACAGCCAGTCCATACATTTAATCTTTAACTAGCTATATTCTTCCACACCTGCTGAATTTATCCAGTTAATCTGTTTTTATTTCAGATTTCTAGCATCCACAGTATTTTGCTTTTATTTATGTATTTAAGGGTAAGCTGGGTAGGTACAGAAGGGAGGAAAGAATACAAGGATACTTTGCCAGTGTGAGATGAATTAAGGTGGTTGAAGCATAAACATCAGCATAGACCAGATGAGCTGAATGCCCTCTCCACTTTCCTGGATTAGTGTAGCTGCACTCAAGAAACCCGGACAAAGCAGTGAGCCCGATCAACAGTGCAGCCACCATCTTAAACTTCCACTTAATCCACCACTGGTGTACTGTGGATGCTATTCACTGGGTGCACTGCTGCAGGTTTCTTGGGCATCATCTCCCAAACCTGTGACCTCCACCACCTAGAAGAACATTAGCAACAGCTATGTGATAACACTGCCACCTGCATGTTCCCCTCCAAATCTCACACCATAAGACTGGGTAATCTAACACCATGACTTCATTGTTGATGGGCCAAGATCCTGAAGCTCCCTAACAATATTGTGCAAAATTTAAGCTGCACCAACTCTTTATTACAGAGGGCACAATGTAATGGAAAAGTTTCAAACTGGACTTGAACTAGGGGTTGGGGGTTGCGGGGTCGGTTGTAATACTTTATTGTTGGATTCTGCTGTTGCTGTGTTCTCTTTTTCTGTACTTTTGCAATTTTGATATGGTTATTTATGGGGGTGTTGTTCTGTTATTTTTTTTTGCTGTGGGGCATTGTTTGAGTTTTGTATCTTGCGGGGAGGGTTGGGGGGGTTTGTTGTATTCTATGTCGGGTTGGGGGTATGGAGTGGGGCTGGTATTTGGGAGCTGCGTCAGAAGGGTGTGGTGGGGCAGTGCGAAAGCGCGGGCTTTCCTCTGGTTTCCCGCGCTGCGGGGCTGGGGGGTGGAGACGATGACGGGGGGAGGCGGGGCCTTAACTGGTTCTTCCCCGTGCTGGAGCGGTGCCTGGAGGAGGGATAGGATGGGGGATGATCCCACTTTGGGAGGGGTCGGGTTATTTGCGGGAGTTTCCGGGGTCAGCAGAACTTAGCTGACCCACGGAAGTACAATGGAGGACGGTTCGCGGCTAGGAGGGTTCCCAGCCTGGGGGGGGGAGGGAGGGGGGGAAAGGGGAATACCGGGTTGCTGCTGGCAGGGTCAGGAAGGAGCTGGTGGGGGCCGGGGAGACAGAGGTGAGGTGTTGTCGCTGTGGGGACTGGGTCGGGCAGGGGGTGCTGGCCTGGGGCGGGCAGTCGACGGGCTATGGCTAGTCGACGGGGGAGGTGGGGGGGGGACGCCCTCTGATCCGGTTGGTCACCTGGAATGCGAGAGGTTTGAATGGGCTGGTGAAGCGGTCGAGGGTACTTGCTCATCTGAGGGGGCTAAAGGCAGATGTGGCAATGCTTCAGGAGACCCACCTGAAGGTGGCGGACCAGGTCCGTCTGAGGAAGGTTGGATGTGGGGTTGTTGGCGGAAGAGGAGGTGTGTAGGAGGGTCCGGGCGAGTATTGAGGAGTACCTCAAGGTGAATGATACACTCTGGGTTGGATGTGAAGAACCGGGGAGTGGCGATTCTGGTGGGGAAAAATGTGTCGTTTGAGGCATCGGAGGTGGTGGCGGATAAGGGGGGTAAGTATGTTATGGTTTTTTTTTATATAATTTTTATTGGAATTTTTTACAGAAAATATAAAACATAACGACAAACAATGAAATGCAACAAAATAACCCATAATAACTGTGACACCCCCAGACCGTATCGGCGCATGTATCACATCCCCCCACCCCCCCAACCCCAATGAACAACAAAAAAAACTTTAAAATATTAAAATAAATAAACAAACATAGTCATTGTCGGCCCCCCCCCTTTTCCCTCCCCTTTTCCCTCCCCGGGTTTGCTGCGCTGCTGTCCCCGTACCCTATCGTTGAGCCAGAAAGTCGAGAAAAGGCTGCCACCGCCTAAAGAACCCTTGTACCGACCCTCTCAGGGCGAATTTGACCTTCTCTAGCTTATGAAACCCGCCATGTCATTGATCCAGGTCTCCACGCTTGGGGGCCTCGCATCCTTCCATTGTAGCAAGATCCTTCGCCGGGCTACTAGGGACGCAAAGGCCAGCACACCGGCCTCTTTCGCCTCCTGCACTCCCGGCTCCACACCCAACCCCAAAATCGCGAGTCCCCATCTGGCTTGACCCTGGATCCCACCACCCTCGACACCGTCCTCGCCACCTCCTTCCAGAACTCCTCCAGTGCCGGGCATGCCCAGAACATATGGGCATGGTTCGCTGACTCCCCGAGCACCTGACACACCTTCCTCACCCCCAAAGAACCTACTCATCCTCGTCCCAGTCATGTGGGCCCGGTGCAGCACCTTGAATTGTAAGTATGTTATGGTTAGGGGCAGGCTACAAGGAGAGAAGGTGGTACTTGCTATTGTGTATGCCCCAAATTGGGATGATGCGGGCTTTATGAGGCGTATGTTGGGACGGGTCCCGGATCTAGAGGCGGGAGGTCTGATCATGGAGGGGGGGACTTCAATACGGTGTTGGATCCTTCACTGGATCGGTCCAGCTCTAGGACGGGTAGGAGGCCGGCGGCGGCCAAGGTACTGAGAGGGTTATGGACCAGATGGGTGGGGGGATCCATGGAGGTTTGTGAGGCCGAGGGCACGGGAGTACTCTTTCTTCTCCCACGTACATAGGGTCTACTCTCGGATAGACTTCTTCGTGGTGAGTAGGGGACTGATTCCGAGAGTGGAGGAGGCCGAGTATTCGGCCATTGCAATCTCCGACCACGCTCCGCATTGGATAGAGTTGGAGATGGGGGAGGCGCGGGACCAGCGCCCGCTGTGGAGGTTGGATGTGGTGTTGTTGGCGGAAGAGGAGGTGTGTAGGAGGGTCCGGGCGAGTATTGAGGAGTACCTCAAGGTGAATGATACAGGGGATGTTCAGGTGGGGGTGGTCTGGGAAGCCCTGAAAGCAGTGATTCGTGGGGAGCTGATATCCATCCGGGCACACAGGGAGAGGAGTGAGAGGGATAGACTGGTTGGAAGGATGCTGGAGGTAGACAGGAGGTACGCTGAGGCACCAGAGGAGGGACTGTTGGGGGAGAGGCGCAGCCTGCAGGCTAAATTTGATTTGCTGACCACTAGAAAGGTGGAGGCACAGTGGAGGAAGGCACAAGGGGCAGTGTACGAACATGGTGAAAAGGCGAGTAGGATGCTGGCTCATCAGCTCCGCAAGCGGGATGCGGCAAAGGAAATTGCTGGAGTGAGAGACAAGAGTGGGAATGTGGTGCGGAAGGGGGTAGAGGTGAATGAGGTCTTCAAGGACTTTTACGGGGAACTGTACCGGTCGGAGCCAACGGCGGAGAGGAGGGGAATGAAGAGGTTCCTCGACGGGCTTTCTTTCCCGAAGGTGCAGGAGGAGCAGCTGGAGGGGTTGGGTGCGCCGATTGAGCTGGAGGAGCTAGTTAAGGGGATCGGGCAGATGCAGTCAGGGAAGGCATCGGGGGCCGGATGGGTTCCCGGTGGAATTTTATAAAACGTTTGTGGACCCCCCTTGCTGGTGCGGACACTTAATGAAGCGTGGGAAGGGGGGACTTTGCCCCCGACGATGTCGCAGGCGCTGATCTCGTTAATCTTAAAGAGGGACAAGGATCCCCAGCAGTGTGGTTCATACAGGCCCATATCTCTCCTCAACGTAGATGCCAAGGTGCTGGCAAAGATCCTGGCCACCAGGATAGAGGACTGTGTGCCAGGGGTTGTACACGAGGACCAGACAGGGTTTGTGAAGGGAAGGCAGCTGAACATGAATGTGCGGAGATTGTTGAATGTCATCATGATGCCGGCGATTGAGGGGGAGGCAGAGATAGTGGTGGCGCTGGATGCGGAGAAGGCCTTCGATAGAGTGGAGTGGGGGTACTTATGGGAGGTGTTGGGGAGGTTTGGATTTGGTGAAGGGTTTATTAGATGGATGAGGCTGCTATATGAGGCCCCGATGGCGTGCGTGGCCACGAATGGGAGGAGGTCGGAGTACTTCTGGCTTTACCGAGGGACCAGGCAGGGTTGCCCCCTGTCCCCCCTTGTTGTTTGCATTGGCAATCGAGCCGCTGGTGATGGCGTTGAGGGATTCAGAGAGGTGGAGAGGTTTGGTGCGAGGTGGGGAGGAACATAGGGTGTTGTTGTATGCCGATGACCTGTTACTGTATGTGGCGGACCCGGTGGAAGGGATGCCGGGGGTGATGGAGCTGCTAGCTGAGTTTGGGACCTTTTCAGGTTATAAACTAAATTTAGGCAAGAGTGAGGTGTTTGTGGTGCACCCTGGAGACCAGGAGGAAGGAATTGGTAGGCTCCCGCTTAGGCGGGCAGGGGAGAGTTTTAGGTACCTGGGGGGTGCAGGTGGCCAGGGACTGGGGGACTCTTCACAAACATAATTTCACCAGACTTGTAGATCAGATGGAGGAGGAGTTCAAGAGGTGGGACATGCTGCCATTGTCGTTGGCAGGGAGGGTGCAGTCCGTCAAAATTACAGTGCTTCCGAGGTTCTTGTTCCTCTTTCAGTGCCTGCCCATCTTTATCCCCAGGGCCCTCTTTAGGAGAGTGACTAGCAGTATCTTGAGCTTTGTGTGGGCACATGGGACTCCGAGAGTGAAGAGGGTTTTCCTGGAGCGAGGGAGGGATAGAGGCGGGCTGGCGCTGCCCAACCTTTTGGGGTACTATTGGGCGGCCAATGTGTCAATGGTGCGTAAATGGGTGATGGAGGGGGGAGGGGCGGCGTTGAAAAGAATGGAGATGGTGTCATGTAGATGTACGAGCCTGGGTGCCATGGTAACGGCGCCGTTGCCGCTCTCCCCTAAGAGATTTATCACAAGCCCGGTGGTGGCGGCGACCCTAAGAATCTGGGGACAGTGGAGACGGCATCGGGGGGAAACAGAGGGCTCGATGGAGGCTCCACTGGGTGGCAACCATCGGTTCATCCCGGGGAACAAGGATGGAGACTTAGGGGGTGGCAAAGGATGGGCATCAGTAAATTGAGGGACCTGTTTATTGGCGGGAGGTTTGTGGGCCTGGGGGAACTGGAAGATAAATTTGGGCTTCCCCAAGGAAACATGTTCAGATACTTGCAGGTAAAGGCGTTTGCTAGGCGACAGGTAGAGGGATTCCCTTTGCTGCCCTCGCGGGGGACGATGGACAGAGTGCTTTCGGGGGTGTGGGTCAGAGAGGGGAAGGTGTCTGACATCTATAAGGTAATGCAGGAGGTGGAGGAGTCATCAGTGGAGGAGCTGAAGGCTAAATGGGAGGAGGAACTCAGGGAGCAGATAGAGGACGGGACTTGGGCGGATGCCTTGGAGAGAGTCAACTCTTCCTCTTCATGTGCGAGGCTTAGTCTCATTCAATTTAAGGTGCTGCACAGGGCCCACATGTCCGGGACTAGGATGAGTAGGTTCTTTGGGGGTGAGGACAGGTGCACCAGATGTTCGGGGAGTCCAGCGAATCATGCCCATATGTTCTGGGCATGCCCGGCACTGGAAGAATTGTGGAAGGGGGTGGCGGGGATGGTGTCGAGGGTGGTTGGATCCAGGGTCAAACCAGGGTGGGGACTCGCGATTTTTGGAGTTGCGGTGGAGCCGGGAGTGCAGGAGGCGAAAGAGGCCGGTGTCCTGGCCTTTGCGTCCCTAGTAGCCTGGCGGAGGACCTTGCTGCAGTGGAAGGATGCGAGGCCCCCAAGTGTGGAGACCTGGGTCAATGACATGGCGGGATTTATAAAGTTGGAAAGGGTCAAATTTGCCCTGAGAGGATCAGTACAAGGGTTCTATAAACTGTGGCAGCCTTTTCTGGACTTCCTGCCTCAAAGATAGGTATCTTGGTCAATAGCAGCAGCAACCTGGGCCGGGGGGGGGGGGGGGGGGCAAGGGGGGGGGGGGGGGGGGGGGGAAGGCGGGGGGGGGGGGGGGGGGGGGGGGGGGGGGGGTGCAAGGGGGGTGGTTCCTCATATATAGGTTTCTATATTTGTTCGCTACGGTTATGTAACTAACTTGTGTTAACGTAAGTTGTTGTTAATATGTTTGGGTTGTTCATTGAGGAGGGGGAAGGTTCATGTTTGTTGTCATTACTGTTTATCGTTGTATTTTAGTATGGTTGATGTGTGTTGTATAATTAAATTTTTCAATAAAAATTACTTTAAAAAAAAATGTAAGGGAAAAGTTTCATAACTGTCGCAGCAAGGTGGGGAAATGTGCCCAAGTGTTCCCCTCCCGACAGCCCACCCGGCAAGACCACACTGCCGGTATCAAAACACAATTAGCACAGGGCTAAATTGCTGGCTTTGAAAGCAGACCAAGGCAGGCCAGCAGACGGTTCAATTCCCATATCAGCCTCCCCGAACAGGCGACTAGGGGCTTTTCACAGTAACTTCATTTGAAGCCTACTCGTGACAATAAACAATTTTCATTTCAAACGCCAATTAGGGTGATTAAACCACATTGGCTCCATGTCAGAAATGACTGCCCCCCCCCCCCCCCCCCCCCCCCCCCCCCCCCCCCCCCCCCCCCCCCCCCCCCCCCCCCCCCCCCCCCCGCCTCAGCTGATTCACCCGGCAGATCTCCGCTAACGAGGGGGAGCAGCACTTAAACCGATCCCGCAGAGCAAACCCCAGACAGCAAGCAGCCATGTTACCAAGGTGACCTGCACCACGATTCAGGGATTCCGACCTCGCCAGACTGTTGGGCGCGGTGGAGTCTAGACAGGATACCCTGTTCCCCCGAAGGGGTTGGAAGGTCAGCCACAGGGTAGCCAGTGCCGCCTGTGAGGCAGTGGCAGAGGCCATCACCACGAGGACCAGCATCCAGTGCCGCAAGAAGCTCAAGGACCTCCACCGGGTTGCACAGGTGAGCTGGCATTGGCCCCATGGTGCTGGTTCTGCCTGCCACCCCTGGTTGTTCCCCGCCCCCCCCCCCCCCCCCCCCCCCATCTCATAGCACAATACCGTGCCTGTACCTCAGCATACCCTGGTACCCACTTGCACTTCCCACCCATCACCAGCTGTGGTGTAGCATGTGGCTTTTGAACCTCAGAGGTTGTGGGAGGCTAGTCCAGAGCTTAGGCCTTAGGCAACTGAAGGTGCAGGCACCGATTGTGGAGCAATTAAAATCAGGGATGCTAAGGGGATCAGAATCACAGGAGCTCAGATATTCCAGAGAGCTGTGGGGCTTGTTGGCTTCGAACTTGGGTCAACAGACGCTGTGGACAAAGATACTCAAACTCTTGGAATTATTGTACAGAAAATCTCCGTTATCGTGCTCTACCAAATTACCACAAATGTATCAAGCTCCATTGCACAAACCTTAGTACACAAGGTATTAAACTACACAAAATATCCAAACTCACGACTTAGAATTAGCGACTACCCATGACGTGATCAGTTGATCAGACTCCCTTCAGAACGGTTTTGTTCGGATGTCCCCAAGACCCAGGTCCAGGGTCTTGCTGCTTTTTTTTCAGTGGTTGGTCCTGGCTTACTGGTCCAGAAGTTCCTTTGTCTCTTCTTCTTATACAGCACTGATCATGCTCTCAGTTATGTTCTCAAAGGACCAGCGCTAATCAATCACTGTCCTATAGTCACGAATCCTCAGGAGTCGTGACTCACTCGGGAGTTTTATTTCTCTCAGGAGCATGTCACACAGGAGTCTGTGTTCAATGACTTGTCTGTTCGAGGCATAGCACCAGCCACTGTCCAACCACCTCCTGTGCCTGGTCTTCACTGCAGAACCCCGCAGCCTTGCTGCTCCCACAGTCCTTAGGCCTGATACCAACCTAGCTCTTTTAACTATCGGGCTTTGCTGGTGTCTACACTTTGCAGGTGTCTTTACAAATACCCATCAGGCTACAGGCTGGAGGAGATTGCAGCGATAGGGAGGGTGAGGCCTTGGAGAGGTTTTAAAACAGGGATGAGACATTGCCTGACAAGAGGTCAAAGTAGATCAGTGAGCACAGGGGTGATGGGTGAACCGGACTTGTTGCGGGTTAGGAAATGTGCCAGAAATTTGACATGGCTCAAATGTGACAGCAAGGTTGGAAAAGACTGACTTAATCTCACACCGTTTCCCGAGACAGGGATGGAGCCAGTAGCTCGGAAGAGAATTTAGAGCAGGAATCAAAAACAGTTCCTTCAGACACCCCAATCTTTAACAAGAGGAAATTTCCTCTCCTCCAGTACTGGATATCAGATAACAAAT
This sequence comes from Scyliorhinus canicula, assembly GCF_902713615.1. Taxonomy (NCBI): domain Eukaryota; kingdom Metazoa; phylum Chordata; class Chondrichthyes; order Carcharhiniformes; family Scyliorhinidae; genus Scyliorhinus; species Scyliorhinus canicula. The sequence goes on from NC_052155.1 coordinate 22,817,536, forward strand.
GCAGTGGTGTATTTGTATGAAATTCCTTTACAGTAAAAAAAAACCCCACAGCGATTCAGAATTCTGCTCACGGAGCTGTTCACAATGAGTGCTGTCTGGCAAGCTATTTGCTGAAGGTTCAAAATAAATGGCTTCTCTCTCGTCAAATTGCAGACAAAGAGGTTTTAACAAGCATTGTTAACACGTTCGTCAGTAATATTCAGCCCATTCATTGGCCAAGCACTGAAATGTCTGAGTTTTCATTAAAAAAATGAGGTCGACATATCAGTAAAAGATGCAAATGAAACATTTTTTAGTGAAAATAGATAAAGGTCTTTGTTATTTTCAAACAGAAAATCTTTCAATTGAGCATCTCAAATTAGGAATCAGTCTCTAGTGCCCCCTGTGCACAAAATCGGAAATGCAGAATTAAAAACTGAAAGAATGAGGCAAAAATAATCAGCGAAACTGTAATGTTATAGCAATACATTCTTTTCGTATTAGTGTGAGCTACTAAAAGCAACGTCGCTTATAATTTATCTTCCCCTTGCTTTTCAGGGATAAAGTGCCTTGGGCACCTTTTGTGCTCCAGTACCTTGCCATGGCCACTATCATTCATAAGAGACCCACACAAATGACTGCCAAGATGTTATTTTACTGCAGGAGCATCAAGGGAAGACCAACTGGGGGGTGTGTTCGCAGACATCTTCAATCTCCCCCTACTCCGTTCCTAGGTTCCCATCTGCTTCAAGAAGACCACCATCATACCGGCGCCAAAGAAGAACAAGGCAACGTGCCTCAACGATTACCGTCTGGTGGCCTTGACATCGATCGTAATGAAGTGCTTCGTGAGGTTATGAGACACATCAACTCCATGCTCCCAGAATGCCTAGATTCACTACAATTCACATACCGCTGCAAGCGGTCCACAGCAGACACCATTTCCCTGGCCCTACACCCACCCCCGGAGCATCTCGACAACAAGGACTCCTCTGTCAGACTCCTATTCATTGACTACAGTTCTGCCTTCAACACCATGATCCCAGCCAAGCTCATATCCAAACTCCAAAACCTGGGACTTGATTCCACTCTCTGCAACTAGATCCTCAACTTCCTGACCCACAGACCAAGAAAGCACAACAGGCCTGTCCTTCTTCAGGAAACTAAGGAAATTTGGCATGTCCACATTGACTCTTCCCAATTTTTACAGATGCACCATAGAATGCATCCTATCTGACTGCATCACAGCCTGGTATGGCAACTGCTCGGTCCAAGACAGTAAGAAACTTACAGAGTTGTAAATGTAGCCCAGTCCATCACACAAACCTGCCTCCCATCCATTGATTCTGTCGACACCTCCCGCTGCCTGGGGAAAGCAGGCAGCATAATCAAAGATCCCTCCCACCCAGCTTACTCACTCTTTCAACTTCTTCCATCGGGCAGGAGATATAAAAGTCTGAGAACACGCACTAACAGGTTGAAAAACAGCTTCTTCCCCACTGTTACCAGACTCCTGAATGACCCTCTGATGGACTGAACTGATCTCTTCCCGCATCTTCTCTGCTGAGTAGTACTACACTCCTGTATACTTCACCTGTGCCTATGCATGTACATTGTATATTTATGTATGTCCTATATTTTCATGTATGGAACAACTTGTCTGCACTGTATGCAGAACAATACTTTTCACTGTACCTCAGTACACGTGACAATAAATCTAAATCTAAATCAAATCCAAATCCATCAAAGTTAAGACCAAACTTGCTGCATCAAAGCCCATATACATGTATATAACCCCTGTCACCCAGGAGCCAACCCTGCACGCTGACCCATAGCCGAAACCCTCGCCCCTAAGGCCTCTACCACGGATGCCACCCATGCGGTGTTGTCCTGGGTGATACACATGGTCGGCACCACCTCCTGCTCCTGCACACAGTTGGACTCCTCCACCTGAGCCTGCAGGTACTGGATGCTCGCTGACAACCCCTGGGTCTGTGACTGCATTTCCATGATCGATGGGACTCTCTGTTCTAGATGCCTGAAACCCGTCTGGACGGCAGTTAGTCTCTGGGATTGGCCGGCACTCCGACCGTCCGCCCCCTCGGGGTTCCTACCTCCACCTGCTGGACCGCAGCACGTGTGTGGTGAGCACCAGATAGTATCCCAGTCGCCTCTTCACTAATGTGCCCAACCGAGGTGTGTGTCTCTGGGATGGTGGAGGGTGTTGGAGACAGCTGTGACGGGATGTCAGTGTCATTCTCCGACTCGAGCCCCGGGGTGTCCTGAGTCTTGGGTTTGTGACTCGCCTCCATATCGATATCCATATAATTGCTGGTCGGCACCTGGGATTCTGGCTGTGGCTGTGGCTGGGGGCGAGGGACACGAGAAGGACCCACCCCATCACCAGCAGTTCCTGCAAGACACAAGACAAGCCGCATGATTAGACTGCGGGCCGGGGGAGAGGGGCAGGTGGGATGGTGGGGGTGTTTTGGGGATGGGTGTGTTAAGGAGGGGGGAGTACGGGTGGTGGTAGTGATAGAGTGGGGGTGTGGGTGTGATGTGAGGGTGGTGTGTGGGTGAGGGGCTGGTGTGGGGTTGAGGATGGTGTTGGGAGGGGTGACGTACATGTCAATGGGAACCGCTGCTCAGCTGGATCGCACTTCCTCGCCTGATGGCGACCTCCACTCTGGTGACTGCTTTTTCCTCGGACCCACCTACCACATCCAGGGCCCGCTGCTCTGCTGCGGTGAGGGTCCGCAGGTCCGGGTCCCCCTCCAGTCTTTCTGCCGCTCCCGGCAGTTCTGGGCTGTCTTCTCCTGGGTCGGATGGGGAAGTAGACAACGCACAGTGTTAGACAGCCCGCGCAGGTAGCTCAGGGGGAGGGTAGCTGGTGGCTTCAGTGGTCAGGGAACCCGGCCATGGCGGCTGGCATGGGTACCGGCATGTGGTGCAGGGTGGGGATTCGTCACCCACCTGGTTGGGGGGGTGGTGAGGTTTGTGAGATCAGGGTTGGTGCCGGGGCACAGTGCTGCCTACTCACCCTGGCCGTCCTGAAGAGGTTTCCTCCGGCACTGCTGGCCGGTCCAAGTGGTGCTGACCGCCTCTGCCACCTGCGCTATGGCACGACAAACGGCGGTGGCCAACAGCCTCCTTCCCGGGCCGGGGTACAGGATTGCCCGCCTCTCCTTCACGGCGTCTAGCCGTCTTGTTGGCTGGGATGGCGTGTGTGGGATGGCGTGTGTGGGATGGTGTGTGTGGGATGGTGTGTGGGGAGTGAAGTGTGGAAATGCAGCTACAGCTTGTCTGCCTCCTGAGTGTCAATCGTGAATCCAGCGAATCCCGCACCGTTTGCCATTGGAATCGCTTGTGCTCCACGTGACGCCAGTGCTAGCCTCTCAATGGTCGTTTGGTCCAGGTGCGGCACCAGTTTTGGCGTCATAGAAGTCCATAAATTCTGCCGCGGTGTCAACCCTTAGTTTCAGGAAGGGAGAATTCTGCCGATTGTTGATTGACTATTTAAAGTGGAATATTGCACATTGATGGAACAGAACTGGTGCTCTTCTGATTGGCTGTTCAGAGAGTGTGCACAATCATGCATGTCTGACTCTTGTTTCCAACTCTCATCTCCATGCTGCTAAGTTGTATAGGAACAGACGCAACAGGATCATCATCCCAATTGTAACTGGGGGGGGGTCCCTCAAGTTAGGGAGTCTCTGTGGGTGGTCCCTTCTGTTAGGGGTCTCTTTGAGGGGTCCCTTTAGCTAAGGGGTCTCTGTGGGAGGTTCCTTTAGTCAGGGTGCCCTGGGTTCTCCCTATTCATGGGGTCAATGGAGGATCTTGCTCTTGGGCAGCACGGTAGCACAAGTGGCTAGCACTGTGACTTCACAGCGCCAGGGTCCCAGGTTCAATTTCCCGCTGGGTCACTGTCTGTACGGAGTCAGCACATTCTCCCCATGTATGCATGGGTTTCCTCCGGGTGCTCCGGTTTCCTCCCACAGCCCAAAGACGTGCAGGTTAGGTGGATTGGCCATGCTAAATTGCCCTCAGTATCCAAATGGTTAGGAGGGGCTATTGGGTTACCGAGATAGGGTGGAAGTGAGGGCTTAAGTGGGTCGGTGCAGACTTGATGGGCCAAATGGCCTCCTTCTGCATTGTATGTTCTATGTTCATGGGGTACCTGGAGGGATTTCCCTATTCATGGGGTCCCTAGGGGGAGGGGGGGTCTTCCTATTAAGGGGTCACTGGGGTTCTCCATATTAAGAGAGTCCTGGGGGCTGGTCTCCCTATTAAGGGGGTCCCTGGGGTAGGACCACACAGGCAATCCAGGGGTAGGGGGCTGCTTTGTGGTGTGGGGGTGGATGGCTGATTATGGCTGGCTGGCTGCGGGTCTTCACTACAGGGCTGCCCATGCGCCCTTGGGAATCCCACCTATTCCTCATCATGGATAAATTTGGATGGCAAGGGACACGGTATTGCTTCCTGATTTGCGCTCCCAGGGAGAACTTAAATTGGGTGCAATCCTCCTCCGGCAGGAGAAAATAGTCTCCCAAACAGAGAATCTCGCCCAATCACCTGGAGAGGTGGCGACACAATAGAATGTAGTCAGGAGGGAGTTTCCCTAGGAGTTTTCAACATTGACACTGGATCCCATGAGGTCTCATGGCATCGGGTCAAACATGGGCCAGGAAATGCCTACTGATTACAACCTATTTCACCCCTCCTCCCCTCAGCAGTACTCCTCCATGTTGTAAACCACTTGGAGGAAGCATTGAGGCTGGCCAAGGCACAGAATGTACTCTGGGTGGGAGACTTCAATATCCATCACTAAGGTGGCTTGGTAGCACCACTACTGACCAAGTTGGCTGAGTCCTAAAGGACATCGTTGCCCGACTGGGTCTGTGGCAGGTGGCGAGGGAACAACCAAGAGGGAAAAAGCCTGCTTGACCTTGTCCTCACCATCCTGCCAACTGCAGATCCATCTGTCCATGACAGTATTGGTAGGAGTGGCCACTGCATAGTCTTTGTAGAGACATAGAACCGTCTTTACATTGATGATGCCCTCCATTGTGTTGTGTGGCAGTGTTACCATGTTAATTTGGATAAACTTCGAACAGATCTGGCAACTCAAAACTGGGCAGCCATGAAGCGCTGTGGGTCAATTGTACTCAACCACAATCTGTTTCCTCATGGCCTGGCATATCCCCCATTCTGCCATTGCCATCAAGCCAGGCCATCAACCCTGGCTCAATGAAGAGTACAGGAGCAGCACCGGGCACACTGAAAAATGAGGTGTCAACCTGGTGAAGCAACAACATAGGACTACTTGCCAAACAGCATAGGCAGAAAGTAATAGACACAGCTAAACGATTCCACAACCAATCGATCAAGTCTGAGCTCTGCAGTCCTGCCACATCCAGCTGTGTATGGTGGACAATTAAACAACTCACTGGAGGAGGAGGTTCCACAAATAGCCCCATCCTCAATTATGGGGAAGCCCAACACATCAGTGCAAAAGACGACGTTGAAGTATTTGCAACAATCTTCATCCAGAAGTATCGAGTGGATGATCCACCTCGGCCTCCTCCTGATGCCAGTCCACAGCCCATTAGATTTACTCCACGTGATACCAGGAAATAGCTGAAAGCACTGGATACCACAAAGACCACCGACCCTGACAACATTCTGTAATAGTACTGAAGAGCTGTGCTCCGGAATAAGCTGTGCCCTTAGCCAAGCTGTTCCAGTACAGCTTGGGGAGGCTGTGGTGTAGTGGTATTGTCACTGAGCTAGCAATCCAGACACCCAGGGTAATGCTGTAGAGACCTGAGTTCGTATTCCACCCTGGCAGTTGATGAAATGCAAATGTAATTAAAGTCTAATGTCAATTTCTAGTGTCAATTATTATAAAAACCCATCTGGTTCACTAATGTCCTTTAGTGAAGGAAATCTGTTGTCCTTACCTGGTCTGGCCAACATGTGACTCCAGACCCTCAGCAATGCGGCTGACTCTTAAGAGCCCTCACAAATGGCCGAGCAAACCACTCAGTTCAAGGGCAATTAGGGATGATCAATAAATGCCGGCTCAGACATTGATGCCCACATCCCATAAATAAATAAAACTACAACATTGGTAATGTGTAATATTGATAGGTGTATCCGATCCTCAAAAAGCAGGACAAAGTCAACTGCCCCATCAATCTACTCTTGATCAGCGTCAACAGTGCTATCAAGCGACCCTTACTCAGAAACAACCTGCTCATTGACAGTTTGGGTTGCGCCAGGGTCACTCAGCTCCTGACCTTGTTACAGCCTTGATTCAAACATGGACAAAAGAGTTGAATGCCAGATGTGAGGTGAGAGTGACTGTCCTTAACATCAAGGCAGCATTTGACTGAGAAAGGCCTCAAGGAGCCCTGGCTAAACTGGAGTCAATGGGAACCCGGGGTGGGGGCAGGGGGAACTTACCTCTGTTGAAGCCATACCTGACACAAAGGAAGATGATTGTGATGTTGGCGGTCAATTATCTTAGTCCCAAGACATCAGTGCAAGAGTTTCTCAGGCTAGTTTCCTAGGTCCAGCCATCTTTCACCAATTCCCTTCTCAAGGGCCCTACCCGAGCTGAGGTATCACTGGAGCTGAAAGCATATTTATCAGGAAAAAAATGATTCTGCAAAGGCTCATTTTTTAAAACGCCATTCAAAAATAAAACTCAAGTATAATCCTCCCCAAGGCATCGCTGTCTGCATTTAGTCCAATTACTGAATAAGAACTTTGGTACTGTGAGGACCTCCAAGGCTTTCTCCTGGAACCACTTACGTATGGATGTCGGCTTTTAATAGGCTTGCGTGTGGCAGTGATAGCCTTTGTGATGAATGCTCGGGGTTCACAGTAAGCGTTATTACTTGGATGAAAATGTATGAGAGGGTAGCCGATACTGATGGAATTATAAATGAGTAATGCATTCAGTGCTTCATGTCAGCAGGTGGGGAAATGAGAGAATTAGAAGGGTGAAATGATCGCTAAGACAGGGGTTAGCAACTCAAAGGGGTTGAGTTTAAGTTCCACCCTGGTATGCTGTAGAATTGAGTGCGCACAACATAGCAACTTGATACAGTGACCTGGGCTAGCCATCATGTGGTTGATTCAATAAAACCTTCTTTTTGTCATAAAGTGTTCTTATTGGGTTTTCACATTTTGTGTTTCACAACTCTTATGTTACACTTTACAAAACCTCACCGATAAAGAAATAAATGAGCAAGAAATAAAAGGAGCTAAAAAGACAGGCAGATGTCAGTACAGATGTTTACATACAATTGCTTTCCCCCCCTTTGGTCGGCGTACCTTTGTTGCAATTCCTAGTTTGGCTCGGGCGTGTATTTATAGATGTCTATCTACAGTTTTGGTCACTTATCCCTCTTGTTTTCCTTGTCTTCCTATGAACAGATCTCGGGACAAGGTGGTGAATGGCTTCCACAGAATCCTGTGCTGTACTTTTTTTTTGTTCTTTGTTCTTTGATGCTTAGGTGGAAAATGTTATTTTCTCCAGTTGGAGAAACTCCTCCGGGTCGGACAGCCAGTCTGCAGCCTTGTGTGGTGCTGCTGATCACCAGCCGAGCAGGATTCTCCGACAGCGATCAGGGAGACAAAGGTTAAGACATCAGATCCCCCTCCCCATAACAGAGTTCTGGCTGCTCTGAGACCCCGAAGAGCGCCACGTTTAGGCATGGCTCCACCCTCACTCCCACAACCCTGGACATTGCCTCAAAGAAGGTTGTCCAGTATTTGACACGGCTGGGGCAGGCCCAGAACATGTGGGTGTGGATGGCTGAGCCACCCTGGCACCGTTCACATTTGTCCTCCACCTCCGGAAAGAACCTACTCATTCGGGTTCTGGCCAGGTGTGTTCTGTGCACTACCTTTAGCTGCATTAGGCTCAGCCCTGCACCTGGAGATGAAGTTCACCCTGTGCAGTGCTTCAATCCAGAGTCCTACCCCCATTTCTATGCGTCGTTTCTCCTTCCACTTTTCCCTTGTCTTGTCCAGGGGGGAGTGTACCTCCTCCAACAGTCGGCCACATACAGGTCACCACAGTTTCCCACCTCTAGTTCACCCACGTCCAGCAGTTCTTCGACTAACGAATGTCCTGGTATCTGGGGGTACGTTGTTGTTTCCTGATGGAGGAAGTTTTTGACCTGTATGTGTCTTAGCTTGTTTCCTTTTGGCAATTGGAACCTCTCCGTGAGTTACCCCAGGGTCGCTACTCTATCGTCTGTGTACACGTCCCTAAACATCAGTGTCTCCTCATCCTGTCTCCACCTTTTGAACGTGGTGACCATTATTGCGGGAGCAAACGTATGGTTGTTGCAGATGGAAGCCATGGCGGACATTTTGGTTAAGTCGAAGTATTGCCTCATTTGGTACCACATCTGGAGCTTGGCTACTACCATGGCTACTTCTCGAGTGCATTGTCGAGGGGGATGGAAGGGCAGTTGTGACTAGGGCTCGGAGGGACGTTCCTATGCAGTAATTCTCCTCCATCTTCACCCATTCTGCTTCCAGCTCCTTCACCCATCTCCTCACTTTCTGCTGTGGCCACCCAGTGGTAGAACTGTAGGTTTGGGAGGGCCAGTCCTCCCATGTTTATTTTCCTTTGAAGGACTTTCTTTTGGAACCTCGGGTTCTCTCCCAAAGTTAATCAAAGAAACTAGAACTGGGCAATAAACTCGGCCATGCTAATGCTTTTTTTTTTATTTTTTATTTTTTTATAAATTTAGAGTACCCAATTATTTTTTCCAATTAAGGGGCAATTTAGCGTGGCCAATCCACCTATCCTGCACATCTTTGGATTGTGGGGGTGAAACCCACGCAGACACGGGGAGAATGTGAAAACTCCACACGGACAGTAACCCAGAGCCGGGATTCGAACCCAGGTCCTCAGCGCCGTAGGCAGCAATGCTAACCACTGCGCCACCGTGCTGCCCTGGCCGTGCTAATGTTGATCACTTGTGGAGAACACACTTTCTTAAAAAAACGTATTCTGCGAATCTTGAAAAATAAGATTAATATGATATAAATTGATTGATTTGTATGTCATTACAACTCCTACAGTCTCAATATCTTCTCACTTTCCTGAATAAATCCCTATTTTTCTTCTCATATCAGTTGAGGTGTGCCTTCTGACACAACCCACTCTCTGTTGTTTCTGAACAGAAAGAATTTAATTTCCTTTCCCATAAATTGAGCCCATCCTTTTTAAATGATTTGTTGCAACAGGGCAGCACGGTGGCACAGTGGTTAACACTGCTGCCTCACAGCACCAGGGACCCGGGTTCGATTCTGACCTTGGGTCACTGTCTGCAGAGTCTGCATGTTCTCCCCATGTCTGCGTGGGTTTCCTCCCACACTCCAGTGATAGGCCTAGGTAGGGTGGTCTTTCGAAGTGTCAGCGCAGACTCAATGGGCCGAATGGCCTTTTTCTGCACAGAAGGGATTCTATGAACAGCGGTGATTGCAGACACCAGTGTCAGTCTTTCTTTGTCTGCTCACATTGTGTTTCTCAAACATTGAACGTCTTTCGTCTTTTAAAGCTGTAACTCATACGTCTCTGAATGTTTTGTCAGAGGTGGAGGGATTTCTCTTCTGCATGGTGATTCTACAGCAGGAGCCTTGCAGAACATGAGCATCCACATGTTTTAGGCTGTGCACCTGCTTGTAAATGCCAGAGGAAATGGTGGCCCAGTGGTTAGCACTGCTGCCTCACAGTGCCAGGGTCCCAGCTTCAATTCTGACCTCAGGTGACAGTGTGGGGAATTTGCATTTTCTCCCCGTGTCTGCGTGGGTTTCCTCCGGGTGCTCCAGTTTTCTCCCACAGTCCAAAGATGTGCCGGTTAGGTGAATTGGCCATGCCAAGCTGCCCCTTAGTGTCTGAAGGTTTGTGAGGTTATGGGGATAGGGTGGGGACTGGGCCTGGCTCTTTCAGGGGTTGGTGCAGACCCAATGGGCTGAATGACCTCCTTTTGCACTGTAAGGATTCTATGATACTTATTCGGAGTGCTCAAATATAAATTAAACTAACATGCTGAAAGAAATTTCTGTCTAACTGATTTTGAAATTTAACAGTAGGAGGTGAGGCTTTCTAAGCTTGCGATTGGCCCAGATCAATCTTCAGACCACATCACCACACAACTGGTGGGTGGTACTAAACCACCTCAGAGAAGGTATTGGGAGCACTATCAAAGTAACCATGAAATAAAGGGACCATCATATTACTCGGTTTGCATTTAGCAACATTATGCAACGCCTGGAATAAAATGTATCTGAAGCGATAAAGAGCTCAGCATTTGTGTGATTAGGACAGAACGTTTCTTGTGTTTGATATGAACCAGTCCTTTGATATTGCGTGCCGTGAGAGTGGGCTAGTCTGTCAGGTATACAGGGCGGAGTCTGGGGGTGCTATGTGGGTATATTTCCAGTGCTGCTGAAAACAGATTCTGCAGGAGAGGTTCCCATTCAGATCAGCATGACTTCCGAAAGAGTTTCTCTGAGAAAGTCGGTGTACCACCCCGACCGAACTATGCAACCGAACGCTCACGTACCAGATTTTGAAACGTACAGGCAGCTCCATAAGAAATCAATTGAAGACCCAGAAGGTATAGTATTTTATTCTAAGAGTTCAAAAACGAGCTGACCCGAAATCCAATTTGGGCATCAAGATTTGATTTAAGCGTCCTTCTGCTGGGACTCCTGGCACTATCCTGATGTTGAGGTATTTGCTGGCTCCGGCTACTGCAGCTGATGTTTTCTGTGTCAATCCTGCTTGTGGCAGGCTGCAACAAACTTGCTTCAAACTTCAGACACTTCCGTCTCTTTTTACACAGGCAGTGTTCTGTGCTGAGGCGAAGCAGTTTGCTGCAGCCTTCACCTGCCAGTGCCCCCTTAAATGCTCTGGAATACCCTCCGTAAACCCCTCTGGAATTCCCTCCCCAAAACCACTCTGGAATTCTCCCTCTAAATCCCTCTGGAATTCCCTCCCCAAAACCACTCTGGAATTCTCCCTCTAAATCCCTCTGGAGTTCCCTCCCTAAACTCCTCTGGAATTCCCTCCCCTAAATCCCTCTGGAATTCCCTCCGTAAACCCCTCTGGAATTCCCTCCCAAATCCCTCTGGAATTCCCTCCCAAACCCCTCTGGAATTCCCTTCCTAAATCCCTCTGGAATTCCCTCCGTAAACCCCTCTGGAATTCCCTTCCTAAATCCCTCTGGAATACCCTCCGTAAACCCCTCTGGAATTCCCTCCCCAAAACCACTCTGGAATTCTCCCTCTAAATCCCTCTGGAATTCCCTCCCCTAAATCCCTCTGGAATTCCCTCCGTAAACCCCTCTGGAATTCCCTCCCAAACCCCTCTGGAATTCCCTCCCTAAATCCCTCTGGAATTCCCTCCCAAACCCCTCTGGAATTCCCTCCCTAAATCCCTCTGGAATTCCCTCCCAAACCCCTCTGGAATTCCCTCTCTAAATCGCTCTGGAATTCCCTCCCTAAATCCCTCTGGAATTCCCTCCTAAACCCCCCTGGAATTCCCTCCCTAAACCCCCCTGGAATTCCCTCCCTAAATCCCTCTGGAATTCCCTCCCTACCTCATGCCTCTTCCACCAAACTTTCCATCAGCTGGCTTCATAGCTCCTCAGTGCCTAATTTGTTTTGCTAACACTCCCGGTAGGCACATTGGGACGGCCGTATCTCACTGGCGGCGCTAGGTAAATGCAAGTTGCGAAAGTATTTGGCAGCTGTTTCTTTTGCAATGTAACCTCGGGGTTGGCGTTTCTGATCAATGTTATTCTCTGCAACATCACTGGGTGGTTACAGGCGATGACGAGCATTCCTGTTGGGCCATTCAGCTTCAAATCCCCTCCTCCTGTCGCAGCGCCCACTCTATAGATTCACAGCAGGTAAGGGAGCCATTCAGCCAGTCATGTCTGTGCTGTCCCCCCCCCCCCCCCTCAGGAACAATCCTCCTCGTGCCACACCCATGTCTTTTCCCGGTAACCTTGCACATTTTTCCTTTTCAGATAATGATGCAGTTCCCTTTGGAAAGCCTCGATTAGCCCTGCTTCCAGCTCACTGTCAGGCAGCAGCATCCCCAAACCCTCACCACTCGCTGCTGGAGTCCTTTCCTCCTGTCATCATTGCTTCTTTTGCCACATTCACCTTAAATCTGTGCCCCCCCCCCCCCATTCTCGATCCCCCCCACCAATCCGAACGGTTTCTCCCTAATCTACTCTATCCCAGACTCCTCATGATTTTGAATACCAACAATCACATTTTGAATAATCAAATCTCCTGTCAACTTTCTCGCCAAGGCCAACAGCCCAGCTTCTCCAAACCATGGACATAACTTACCTACCTCATCCCTTTCACCTTCCTCCTTCACATCTTTCCTAAAGTGTGAAACCCAGGATTGGACACAATGGACTGGATTCTCTGGTCGCCGACGCCAAAATCGCGTTTGGTGATGGGCCGGAGAATCACAGTTCCTGACCAAATTGGGGGCGAAACTCCGCCACATCCAAAGCAGCATACTCGACGGCCTCTGAGGCCTGCACTCGATGCTCCGCCCCCGACTGGCTGAGATCCCGACGGTGTCGGTCGCGTGTCGTCTCACCCGTCGGGAACTCGGCGCGGCGGCTGCAGACTCAGTCCAGCACCACCACAGTCGGGAGAGGGCCGATCCGCGGGCAGGGGGGGGGGGGACATTATCAGGGGCTGGGGGCACTGTTGGGCTGGTCTGGGGCGTGTGAGCCGGCCAAAGGGGGACTATTTTGCCGACCGGGTCCACGAGCAGCCGGCGCCATGCAGCATGCGTGGGCATGGACCCGCAAATTCTCCGACCATATCGGCAGCTAGAGCCAGGTACTCTACACTGCCGGCATGCCGCTAGCCCCCGGCCAAACGGAGGATCGGTGGCCACTTTCTGCCATTCTTTCTGTCGCAAAACGCCACAGATCCCACGCTGGCATGGGGGACATAGCCTCAAAATCGGAGAATCCAGCCCAATATTCCTGTTGAGGCTGAAGCTGTGCTTTATGCAGTTCAACATAACCTCCTTGCTTTTATACTCTGTGTCCTTATTGATAAAGCTCAGGATACTGAATGCTTTATTTACCGCGCTATCAACCAGTCCTGCCACCTTCAATGATTTAAGCACATTTGCACCCAGGTCCACTGCTCCTGCACCCCATTAAGAATATATCCTTTATATTAGAACATAGAACAGTACAGCACAGAACAGGCCCTTCGGCCCTCGATGTTGTACCGAGCAATGATCACCCTACTTAAACCCACGTAACCCGTATATCCGTAACCCAACAATCCCCCCATTAACCTTACACTACGGGCACTTTAGCATGGCCAATCCACCTAACCTGCACATCTTTGGACTGTGGGAGGAAACCGGAGCACCCGGAGGAAACCCACGCACACACGGGGAGGACGTGCAGACTCCACACAGACAGTGACCCAGCCGGGAATCGAACCTGGGACCCTGGAGCTGTGAAGCATTGATGCTAACCACCATGCTACCGTGAGGCCCCTATTATATTGTATCTCCACATTCTATCAAAATGAATCACTTCACATGCTTGTCTGCCCCTGTCCTTTTGAAGCTGTACACTATCCATAATACTTTCAAGTTTTGCACCAAGTGCAAATTTTGCAATGGTACTCTGGCCACCAATGTCCAGGTTATATTATATATATCAGGAAGAGCAGGGGTCCTAATGAGAGTCCTTGGGGAATTCCACTACAAACCTTCCCCCAGTTTGTAAAATAACTGTTCACCATTAATCTCTTGCCCATCACTTTTGTACTGTTGCTACTGCCCCTTTTATTCAATCAGCTCTGACTTTGCTCACAAATTCATCTTGCAGCACTTCTTTAAAAAAAAAATTTTTTTAAGTACCCAATTTATTTTTTCCAATTAAGGGGCAATTTAGCGTGGCCAATCCACCTACCCTTGCACATCTTTGGGTTGTGAGGGCAAAACCCACACAAACACGGGGAGAATGTGCAAACTCCACACGGACAGTGACCCAGAGCCGGGATTGAACCTGGGACCTCGGTGCCGTGAGGCAGCAGTGCTGATCGTTCACCATATGAAGTTGAATCGGTGCCAAATTGATCTCTCTCTTAGAACATAGAACATAGAACAGTACAGCACAGAACAGGCCCTTCGGCCCTCGATGTTGTGCCGAGCAATGAACCCTTGGTTCAGTGGTAGCCCTCTCACCCTTGGGCAGAATATTGTCCCAGACTTGAACTTGGAATCCAGGTTGGAAGGTATGTGCAGTGCTGCACAAAGCCATATTTCGGATTAGGACCCAGCTGCCCGCTCAGGTGAATGTAAAAGATCCCATGGCGCTAGTTTGAAGCACATCAGATCTCACCTGGGTGTCTTGGCCAATATTAATCCCTTAATTAATATAACATAAAAACAAACTATTTGGACATGTATCACATTGCTGTCTGTGGGATCCTGCTGTACAGCAATATGGGTGGAATGTTCCGAAAAACATGACAAAGTTTCACTTTGAGTGTGAAAATCGGTGCGATTCCGCTAGCCCAGCAGCTGATCCGGATCGCAATTTTCAGGCACGCGGAAGAAGTTTTTTCCCCATGTGGAAAACGTCACACCTGAGGCGCGAAGCGTCTGATTCGCCCACGGGGGGGGGGGGGGGGGGGGGGGTCCCTTAACACTTCAATGAAGGGGGCGCTGCATTTAGACGGCTCCACAGCACTCACTCTCAATCAAGCCAGGAGGATGGCAGCGAGGAAATCAGCACCTCGATTCACGTAGGAGGGCCATCATCCATATGCTGGATGCCATGGAGGGCTACAATATACCCTGGAGCTGGCAGGAGGCCCTGGCTAATCCTGTCTGGAAGACGGTCGCAGTCCTGGTCAGTGCCAGCAGCCTGGCTAAGACGACGGGAGTGCAATGAAGGCAAGAGATGAATGGCTACCTCCGATCAGCCAGGGTAAGTGCACCACGTCTCCTCTCTGCACTCCACCCTTCCGTCACCCACCGGAATATCACCCACCTCGCTGGGTCCCGACTTCCTACAAACTTCCTCAACCCCCCAGCTCTCCTCATCAGAACCCCTCCCTGCTTCTGTGCAACGCCCACAAATGCCAGGTGCCTTGGATCTGACCCACCAAGCGGCCAGATCACATCATTCCCATTTGTGTTCCTACAGGAGAAGTTCCCCCAAATCCGAACGTGAATAAATTAAGACGGACAGTGGGATGCTGGAGCTGAGGATCCTGACTCTGTACGACGAGAGACCCCTGGAGCTCACAGGATAGGAGCAGGAGTGGGCCTGTGCTGTCAGCGAGGTGAGCCTGTGCTGTCAGCGAGGTGGGCCTGTGCTGTCAGTGAGTTGGGCCTGTGCTGTCAGTGAGGTGAGCCTGTGCTGAGAGGGAGGTGGGCCTGTGCTGTCAGTGAGGTGGGCCTGTGCTGTCAGCGAGGTGGGCCTGTGCTGAGAGGGAGGTGGGCCTGTGCTGTCAGCGAGGTGGGCCTGTGCTGTCAGCGAGGTGGGCCTGTGCTGTCAGCGAGGTGGGCCTGTGCTGTCAGCGAGGTGGGCCTGTGCTGTCAGCGAGGTGGGCCTGTGCTGTCAGCGAGGTGGGCCTGTGCTGTCAGCGAGGTGGGCCTGTGCTGTCAGCGAGGTGGGCCTGTGCTGTCAGCGAGGTGGGCCTGTGCTGTCAGCGAGGTGGGCCTGTGCTGTCAGCGAGGTGGGCCTGTGCTGTCAGCGAGGTGGGCCTGTGCTGTCAGCGAGGTGGGCCTGTGCTGTCAGCGAGGTGGGCCAGTGCTGTCAGCGAGGTGGGCCTGTGCTGTCAGCGAGGTGGGCCTGTGCTGTCAGCGAGGTGGGCCTGTGCTGTCAGCGAGGTGGGCCTGTGCTGTAAGCGAGGTGGGCCTGTGCTGTCAGCGAGGTGGGCCTGTGCTGTCAGCGAGGTGGGCCTGTGCTGTCAGCGAGGTGGGCCTGTGCTGTCAGCGAGGTGGGCCAGTGCTGTCAGCGAGGTGGGCCTGTGCTGTCAGCGAGGTGGGCCTGTGCTGTCAGCGAGGTGGGCCTGTGCTGACAGGGAGGTGGGCCTGTGCTGACAGGGAGGTGGGCCTGTGCTGACAGGGAGGTGGGCCTGTGCTGTCAGCGAGGTGGGCCTGTGCTGTCAGCGAGGTGGGCCTGTGCTGTCAGCGAGGTGGGCCTGTGCTGTCAGCGAGGTGGGTCTGTGCTGTCAGCGAGGTGGGCCTGTGCTGTCAGCGAGGTGGGCCTGTGCTGTCAGCGAGGTGGGCCTGTGCTGTCAGCGAGGTGGGCCTGTGCTGTCAGTGAGGTGGGCCTGTGCTGACAGGGAGGTGGACCTGTGCTGTCAGCGAGGTCGGCCTGTGCTGTCAGCGAGGTGGGCCTGTGCTGTCAGCGAGGTGGGCCTGTGCTGTCAGCGAGGTGGGCCTGTGCTGTCAGCGAGGTGGGCCTGTGCTGTCAGCGAGGTGGGCCTGTGCTGACAGCGAAGTGGGCCTGTGCTGTCAGCGAGGTGGGCCTCTGCTGTCAGCGAGGTGGGCCTCTGCTGTCAGCGAGGTGGGCCTGTGCTGTCAGCGAGGTGGGCCTGTGCTGTCAGAGAGGTGGGCCTGTGCTGTCAGCGAGGTGGGCCTGTGCTGTCAGCGAGGTGGGCCTGTGCTGTCAGCGAGGTGGGCCTGTGCTGTCAGCGAGGTGGGCCTGTGCTGTCAGCGAGGTGGGCCTGTGCTGTCAGCGAGGTGGGCCTGTGCTGTCAGCGAGGTGGGCCTGTGCTGTCAGCGAGGTGGGCCTGTGCTGTCAGCGAGGTGGGCCTGTGCTGTCAGCGAGGTGGGCCTGTGCTGTCAGCGAGGTGGGCCTGTGCTGTCAGCGAGGTGGGCCTGTGCTGTCAGCGAGGTGGGCCTGTGCTGTCAGCGAGGTGGGCCTGTGCTGTCAGCGAGGTGGGCCTGGCTGACAGTGAGGTGGGCCTTTGCTGACAGCGAGGTGGGCCTGTGCTGTCAGCGAGGTGGGCCTGTGCTGTGTGATAGGTGAGCCTGTGCTGTCAGCGAGGTGAGCCTGTGCTGTCAGCGAGGTGGGCCTGTGCTGTCAGCGAGGTGGGCCTGTGCTGTCAGCGAGGTGGGCCTGTGCTGTCAGCGAGGTGGGCCTGTGCTGTCAGCGAGGTGGGCCTGTGCTGTCAGCGAGGTGGGCCTGTGCTGACAGCGAGGTGGGCCTGTGCTGTCAGCGAGGTGGGCCTGTGCTGTCAGCGAGGTGGGCCTGTGCTGTCAGCGAGGTGGGCCTGTGCTGTCAGTGAGTTGGGCCTGTGCTGACAGGGAGGTGGACCTGTGCTGTCAGCGAGGTGGGCCTGTGCTGTCAGCGAGGTGGGCCTGTGCTGTCAGCGAGGTGGGCCTGTGCTGTCAGCGAGGTGGGCCTGTGCTGACAGCGAAGTGGGCCTGTGCTGTCAGCGAGGTGGGCCTGTGCTGTCAGCGAGGTGGGCCTGTGCTGTCAGCGAGGTGGGCCTGTGCTGTCAGCGAGGTGGGCCTGTGCTGTCAGCGAGGTGGGCCTGTGCTGTCAGCGAGGTGGGCCTGTGCTGTCAGCGAGATGGGCCTGTGCTGTCAGCGAGGTGGGCCTGTGCTGTCAGCGAGGTGGGCCTGTGCTGTCAGCGAGGTGGGCCTGTGCTGTCAGCGAGGTGGGCCTGTGCTGTCAGCGAGGTGGGCCTGTGCTGTCAGCGAGGTGGGCCTGTGCTGTCAGCGAGGTGGGCCAGTGCTGTCAGCGAGGTGGGCCTGTGCTGTCAGCGAGGTGGGCCTGTGCTGACAGGGAGGTGGGCCTGTGCTGACAGGGAGGTGGGCCTGTGCTGACAGGGAGGTGGGCCTGTGCTGACAGTGAGATGGGCCTGTCCTGTCAGTGAGGTGGGCCTGTGCTGAGAGTGAGATGTGCCTGTGCTGACAGGGAGGTGGGCCTGTGCTGACAGGGAGGTGGGCCTGTGCTGACAGTGAGGTGGGCCTGTGCTGAAAGTGAGATGGGCCTGTGCTGAGAGTGAGGTGGGCCTGTGCTGTCAGTGAGGTGGGCCTGTGCTGAGAGTGAGATGGGCCTGTCCTGTCAGTGAGGTGGGCCTGTGCTGAGAGGGAGGTGGGCCTGTGGGGGAAAAGTGAGGAGCCACTGCAAATTCATCCAGATGATCAGTCTCAAGTGAGTTCTGTGAAGTCCAAACCCTTGGCCAGGTCATGTACTAAAACCATGTCCCTTGCCTTGAGGAACATAACCCAAAGGGCCTGGCCCATCCACCAACAGTGTCCAACTGCCCACCGTTGACACCACCTTGGAGGAGAACACGGATGAGGAGTCATGGATGTCACCCACACTATCCACCACCCACCTCTGTGGGCAAAGTTAACAGGCAAGCTTCTGGTTCACTATATTGCTTCTGATGCACATCGGGTGGAGGCAGGAATGTCCCAGGGATCGGAGAGTCGGACGTCTGCTGGATGCCAGGACTCAGCTGTGCCCCAGCCAGATGCCTTGCCTCTGAATACGCTCGTTCCTCAGCTACTAGAGATGAAATGTAGAGCCAGGAATACCAGGACGGGTTGTTAGCGATACTCCTGCAACTGCAAGGAGGAATGGAGGAGTCCCAAAGTTTTCAATCACATGAGGTGGTGCCAGCAATGCGTGTCACCCAGGCCAACACTGCAAGGGTGACGTCCACAATGGGAATGCTGGGTGAAGAGGTCAGATCCATGACAGGAAAACTCTGAAGTGTGGCTCAGTCCCTGAGCTTCATGGCTGGGCGCTTCAACTGCACGGTGCAGACAATGGTGGATCTCCAGGACTGGCAGCGCCATTGACATTGAGCATTCTGCAGCTCATTCCAGCTGCCCCTCCATCCCAGGCAGTAACCTAGGAGCCACGAGCACTGGAAGGGAGGAGGATCCTCTGGAGCACATCCCAGGAGACCCTGGAAGTGACCAGCGAATGTGAATCTTACCTTCCTGAGATCGCTGCACCTCAGACACGACGGGCAGAACAGGGTGACGCCATTGCCAGCCGAATATAGACTGGGGCTCTCCAGGTCCTGACACTCCACAGGTTGCCCACCAATGCCATCTTAGGCAACAGGACGTGGAAGGCAGTAGGCTGCCTCCACCTCTGATGTGCATCCTGGGAATACACCGAGATATAGTGGGAGGATACGGAAGTCAAAGAAATTGTAGGGGCATCGCGTGGGCAAGGGTGAATTAGGCACAGGTTGTTGGGGG
The DNA here is from genome assembly GCF_902713615.1 of Scyliorhinus canicula. Classification (NCBI taxonomy): domain Eukaryota; kingdom Metazoa; phylum Chordata; class Chondrichthyes; order Carcharhiniformes; family Scyliorhinidae; genus Scyliorhinus; species Scyliorhinus canicula. Next base: position 22,836,800 of record NC_052155.1, read on the forward strand.
CATTGTAAAACTTGGTAAATCTGGACATGTTAATGAATAAACTATCATTGTTCTTCATCACCTTAACGTTTCACATTCTTTAACCCTCCTCCCATTTGCGTAGCACGCCTCCCTATCAGGACACTGGTGTTCTCACTGGCCCTCCCTGACCACCACACGATTAGGCCCCCTCCTTGTGAATGCTTCATTTGCAGTGATAGGACTCAGGCATGTTTCAGTGAACCCGATACCTTCGCTCCTAATTCCCCTCTAGAGCAAAGGGGCAAAGGAATGTAGGGCAGAACCTCACTCAGACATGAGCTAGGGAGTCAGCAGGCAGACAGGAGTCAGACATAAGCAGTAGCTGAGGAGCATCACTGATCATTCCTCATTTCTAGTCATCATCACATTCCGTCATTGACTGGGCAGCAGTCACTCATGGACTCCCCAGCCCCAGCACTCTGGCGAGTAATCTTCACTCCACCGCAGAGGGATCACAACGTCCTGTGGGGAACGGGGGATGGTGTTGGGGGGTGGGGGGGGGGGGTTACGTGTGCATGTTGTTGACATCAAGCTAGTCCTATTCCAGGAAACAGAAGGCAATGAAGACATTTCTAACCCTCCTGCCCATGCGCACCCTCGTCCCCGCCTGGTGTCCATCCTCAGGATCCTCAGTGGGCTCTTCCTTGTCTCCCTCCTCAACGTCCTCTTCATCAGAGGACAGATGTCGCTCCTTGAGTTCTTTCTCACAAAGGCCGCTGCCCTGTTGCAGAGCCAAATTATGTCGGGCACAGCAGACCACCACAAAGTGGGAGGCCCTCTGGGGGCTGTATTGGAGGGCCCCACCGGACCTGTTGAGGTAACGGAACCTCATCTTTAGGAAGCAGGCGCACTGCTCGATTACAGATCGGGTAGCACTGTGAGCATCATTGTACCTGGTCCCTGCTGTGGTCTCTGGCTCCACACTGGCATCATCAGCCAAGACCTGAGTGGATATCCCTTGTCCCCAATGAGCCATCACTGCAGCCTGAGGTGACCCTTAGAGATGCCAGGGATCTGCGATTGGCCAAGGATGTATCTATCATGCATCCTCCCCGGAAAACAGGCGCACATGTGCATGAATCACATCTGGGGTCACACATCAGTTGTACATTGAGGATGTAGACCTCTTCCAGTTTCTGAAGGGGACTCTCTGGTGCCACAGGGCATGAAGAGCGACATGGGTTCAGTTGATCTCCCCCTGCGCCTATGGCAGACCAGTTATGTTGCCAAAGACCATAACCCTCTCATCCTGCCAGGCCTGGTCCAGATGGTAATGTATAAAGTCCAAACCCGAGCATAACGTACATCCATGGCATCGTGGATGCACTTATGGGCACTTTATGGCCACAGGGAGTGTGTGTCCTCCGACGCCACATGGCACCAAGTCTGCAAGGATGTGGCACAGTACCGCACAGTCTCCCTGGTGAGGCGGAGTCTTCTACAGAACATGTTATCTGAAAGCTCCATGAAGGAAACAGGAGTCCTGTACACCCTTGGCCTCCTTCTGTGCCTTTTGTGCTCCCTGTACGGCGGGTGTGGCCACTGGCCCCTGAGCCTGCCCTGTGGCCCCCTGGTATTGTTCTGCAGGGTCTCCCCTGGATGCCGCCACACGCTGCTGCAGGAGTCTGTACCCCTCCAGTGCTGTGATAAGAATGGCCAGCTCCACTGGCTCCATACCAATATTGATCGGATCTCTGTCAAGCATTAGAAGGAGGGAGTGAAGTTGTTGTTGCAGCCAGTGAGCGTCATTACCTCCCTGACCCATTGGCCGACTGGACCCGGAAGCAGCCAGTCTCCGACCTTATTGGGCGGTGACCACCCACTCACAGCTCAGGACTGGGCCCGGCCTCTGCCAATGCCCAGTTAGACTTGCTCCCGTCTGGTTCTTCCCTCCCTCATGCTCTCTCACACTGGGAGGTCTGACAAGAGGGTGATATGCTCACAGATACCCAGTGGCCAGGGTCAACTGGATGGTGAAATCAGCCTGGGGGTGTGGGGGGGGTGGATAATGGATCTTGACTGGCAGGCAGTGGGGCCAGTGTTTCACGCCAGTATCAACGGGCCCCTTGGCCCAGCGATTCAGGGGGCCACCGTGGCGTAGGAGTGCACCGCGCTGCTCCAGCTGCCAGTCCGTGGCCCTGTACTGCTGGCGTGGCACTGCTGCTGTGGCAACATGGCGGAGCCACACAGCTGGTCGGCGCGGAAGGTAGGCCCCTCCCAGGTCATGCGTGCCTGCCGATCGGTGCCCCCCCCCCACCGGAGACTGATCCCTCCGACCCCCACCGCAGCCGCGACACCGCGCTCTCGCCGGGTAAAACCATACATGAACCATGCTATCTGGAACTCGGCTGGCCGACCGCGGAGAATCGCCGTGAGGGCCTCTTTCAACGGCCCCCGGCCGGCGCCGCGTCAACCGCGCGTGCGCGACTGGCGCCGATTCTCCGGTAGGTGGTGGGGGCTGGTGAGGAGGGTTGGGGGTGGACTCCCTGTTCTTTGCAGACAGAAAGAACACACATTGCACCTGTTTCAGCTAAACAAAACAAAAGACAGCCTTTGCTGGTTTATTTCTCAGGGCAATGTCTTCACCAATCGGAGTCAAGCTGCCTGGTTTAAGTTTCCTATCAATGCTCAACCGTTAACTGTCAGTCATTATCAACTGGTGTATTTTCCGGGGTGATGCCTCCACCAGACACAATCCACTTTCCAACCAATCAGCACCCTCTTCCCATACCGTATAAAGATGTTGGCCGGGATTCTCTGATCCCGCGGCAGATCGGAGAATCGCCGGGGGGGGGGGGGGGGGGGCGAGAATCGTGCCATGCCGCCCCGACGCCGGGCCGCCGAATCTCTGGCGACTGGAGAATTGCACCAATCGTACCCGCGCAGTCGCTGCTGATTCTCCGCGTTCGACGGGCCAATTCCCGCCAAGTCCCGCCAGCGTGGGTTACATATGGTCCCACCCGGCGGGACTTCGGAGTTCTGGCTGCGGTGGCCGTCTTGGTGGGGGGCGGGGGGATCCAAGTCCGGGGAAGGCCTCCACGGTGGCCAGTATCATGATCGGTGGCTACCGATCGATAGGTGTGCTAATTCCGGGTGGGGCCTATGTTCCTCCGCGCCAGATCCTTGTATGGCTCTGCCATGTTGCCAGCCGTGGCACGCATGCGCGGACCCGCGCTGGCCATGGCGTGCATGCGTGGACCCGCGCCGGCTTCGAGCGCACAGCACTCCAGCGCGTACTAGCCCCCGAAGAAGGGGTGAATGCCTGGGCCTGGAGGCCTGTTGACACCGACGTTGCTCGCGCCTGTTTTGACGACGGCGTCAACACGTGGCTGGGATTTTGGAGAATCCCAGCCGTTGTTTCCCAGACATTGGCATCCTTTATTATTCCTTTATCATAGAATCTCTACAGTGCAGAAGGAGTCTTTCAGCCCATCGAGTCTTCACCGACCCTCTGAAAGAGCCTTACCCTATCCCCGTAACCCAGTAACCCCACCTAACCTTTTGGACACTAAGGGGCAATGTAGGACGGCCAATCCACCTAACCTGCACGTCTTTGGACTGTGGGAGGAAACCGGAGCACCCAAGGAAACCCACGTACACACAGGGAGAAAGTGCAGATGCCGCACAGACAGTGACCCGAGGCCAGAATTGAACCTGGGACCTTGGCCCTGTGAGGCAGTAGTGCTAACTACTGTGCCACCGTGCCGCCCCTTGCGATTGTCCTGATGAGTGCCAGATGAAAAGCTTCAAGTAAATGCCTGTTTTCAGCAATACTAGTTTGTTTTGGTGTCATCTCTGATTTATCTTTTCCCTATCACCTTACATTTTATTTACTCTTGTACTATCACCCCTCAGATCCCACATTTCAAGAGCAAAAATGCCCAAGTTTTCCAGTTTTTTTTCTCATAACGAAGAACGTTAATATTTAGGGATCGGCATCAATTCTTATCTGCACTGCTACCAAATCTTGAATGTCTCCTTTGTGGTTAATAGATTAGAATCCTTTGCTGTACTAAAGGTGCGTGCACGGTACACTGTGATCAAGAATTCATTGACTTGCATTTTACTCTGAGTTATGTAGATTGAAGCTTCCTATTGACTGCACATATTTCATATTGAACCTACTAAGACCTGAATGGGGAGAAAATGAATCTCTCCATGTGTGCTTCCTTCCTATGTTTCCTTCCAAAGTTCAAAGGTGTGTAGGTTTAGTGGATTGGCCATGCTGAATTGCCCCTTAATGTCCAAAGATTAGGTGGAGTCATGGGGATAGGGTGGGGGAGTGGGCCAAAGGAGGGTGCACTTTCAGAGGGTCGGTGCACACATGATGGGCCTCCTTCCGCACTGTAGGGGTTCTATCCTATTCTATGGATGAGGGAAGCTTGTACTGTGGGTGCTACCTCAGCAGCTTAATCAGAGGTCCTCAAAGGAATTGATCGAGACCATTCCATCGCTTGTCCTGGTTCCACAAAAATACTGTGGGCTACTGATAACCTATCCTGTCCACTTTGTCTCCGTCAGACCCTAACTATGTCCTGCCCATCATCAGAACCAGTCAGATTGGCCACTGCATGGCGATGCCCAGGTTAGTGTCAGATTCATTGCAAACTCCCTGATTCATTGCAAACTCACTGATTAATTGCAAACAAAGCTCGGAGACCAATGTTCCTGACGTCATTGGAATTCTACTGCCCATTCTGTTCTGGAAACTGGCACAAGTTGAATATCTGCTTCTAGGTCTTTTTGAACTTCATCTTGAGCTATTTCAAGATTTATAGAATATGTGCTTCTCATTTTTGTTTCCTCAGCACTTGTCTGAGATATTTTGTCCAATTTATTCTGCAATCGTTGAGCTGCATTCTGATGACATTCTGATTTAAGAATGGATGATTGTGACGTAATCAATACATCTTTACTGATCTTTAAATTATTATTTAATATGAAGCAACTACAGTTATTCAATGTGGGGTAATGGTAAAATCTCCAGGATGGCTAAATGGGTAAGAACAAGTTCAATGTGGGATACCTATGTAACTGGAGAGTCGATTTTATTGCCTGATCTGACCTTAGCTAGATTAAAGTAGGCCAGCCACATAGGAGCATAGGACTTAGCAGACGAGTAAGCCATTCTTCCCTTCTCGCCTGCTCCGCCATTCAATAAGATCTTGTCTCTCTGGTTGTGATCTCAACTCCACTTTTCTGTCTGCCCCTCAAAAGGTTTGAATCCCTTGTCTATCAAAAATCTGTCTAGATTTTGTGTCCGCCGGCAGATCCAAAAATATTTTATAAAACTCAACTGGGAACCCATCTTGCCCCAGTGTCTTGCCCATTTGCATCTTCCCTATCGCCACCCGACCCTCCTTAATCCCCATTGACTCATACCCCGGGGACAATATTTTATTAAACTCCTCAAATGCCCTATTCACCAGCTCTGGTGCCACCAGCAGCTCCTCTGCCCCATTCCGGACCTGAACAATCTCTTGTGTGGTTGCCTGACGGTGAAGCTGGCCCGCCAACAAGCGACTGGTCTTCTCCCCACATTCAGATACCACCCCCTTCACCTGCCTCAACTGCTGAACTGCTTTTCCTGTGGATAGAAGGTCAAACCATGTCGGCCATTCCTTTCTCTTCACCAGATGTTCCGGAGTGGGATCCTCCACAAATGTGCCATCCACCTACTAGATTTCCTCAACCAGCCATTGTGGCTCCACTCTTGCCTCCTTATCCACCTGAGCCTTAAACAAGATGATCTCGCCCCTTACCACCGTCTTCAGCACCTCCCAGGCCACTGACGGAGAGACCTCCCCATTCCTGTTGAGCCCCACATAGTCAACAATCACCTTTCCCATCTTTACACAAAAATTCAGATCCCAAAGCCATCCCCTCCCAACCACAACATGAAGAAAAGCAAAGTCTAAACTCAGTTCAGTCCCAGTCCTTCGGACTTCACAAACGGCTTCACCTCCTCCGCCGTCTCAAAGTAATAGTCCCTGGAGTTGTGTGTAACTCTTAACTTTACCGGGTAGACCATCCCAAACCACACATTGCTCTTGTACAACGATGCTTTCGCCCTACCAAAGGCCGCCCGTTATTTCCTCAGTTCCACCGTGAGACCTTGTCAGCTCCACCGTGAGATCTTGGGAGATATGAATACCACTGCCCTCCCACCTCACCTCTCGATTCTGCTTAGCCCACCTCAAAACTTTCCCCTTCACCTGGTATCTGTGGAAGCAGTATATCAGACCCCTCGTTGCTTCATTCGTCTTTGGCTTCCATTGGAGGGGTTGAACCCTATCCTACTCACAGAGGGAGGGGTCCTCCTCCTCCCTCAACAACTTGGTGAACATCTCCAAAATGTACTCTGTCATCCTCTGGCTCTCCAGCCCCTTGTGCAATCCCACAATCCGCAGATTCTGCCGCTCTGACCTTTCTCCAGGTCCTCCAGATTCTGCCGCTCTGACCTTTCTCCAGGTCCTCCAGATTCTGCCGCTCTGACCTTTCTCCAGTTCCTCCAGACTCTGCCGCTGTGACCTTTCTCCAGGTCCTCCCGATTCTGCCGCTCTGACCTTTCTCCAGTTCCTCCCGATTCTGCTGCTCTGACCTTTCTCCAGTTCCTCCCGATTCTGCCGCTCTGACCTTTCTCCAGTTCCTCCAGATTCTGCCGCTCTGACCTTTCTCCAGTTCCTCCAGATTCTGCCGCTCTGACCTTTCTCCAGCTCCTCCAGATTATGCTGCTCTGACCTTTCTCCAGGTCCTCCAGACTCTGCCGCTCTGACCTTTCTCCAGGTCCTCCAGATTCTGCCGCTCTGACCTTTCTCCAGTTCCTCCAGACTCTGCCGCTGTGACCTTTCTCCAGGCCGTCCCGATTCTGCCGCTCTGACCTTTCTCCAGGTCGTCCAGATTCTGCCGCTCTGACCTTTCTCCAGTTCCTCCAGATTCTGCCGCTCTGACCTTTCTCCAGGTCCTCCAGATTCTGATGCTCTGACCTTTCTCCAGGCCCTCCAGATTCTGCCGCTGTGACCTTTCTCCAGTTCCTCCAGACTCTGCCGCTGTGACCTTTCTCCAGGTCCTCCCGATTCTGCCGCTCTGACCTTTCTCCAGTTCCTCCCGATTCTGCTGCTCTGACCTTTCTCCAGGCCCTCCAGATTCTGCCGCTGTGACCTTTCTCCAGGTCCTCCAGATTCTGCCGCTCTGACCTTTCTCCAGGTCCTCCAGACTCTGCTGCTGTGACCTTTCTCCAGGTCGTCCAGACTCTGCCGCTCTGACCTTTCTCCAGGTCCTCCAGACTCTGCTGCTCTGACCTTTCTCCAGGTCCTCCAGACTCTGCTGCTGTGACCTTTCTCCAGGTCGTCCAGACTCTGCCGCTCTGACCTTTCTCCAGGTCCTCCAGATTCTGCCGCTCTGACCTTTCTCCAGGTCCTCCAGATTCTGCCGCTCTGACCTTTCTCCAGGCCCTCCTGATTCTGCCGCTCTGACCTTTCTCCAGGTCGTCCAGACTCTGCCTCTCTGACCTTTCTCCAGGTCCTCCCGATTCTGCCGCTCTGACCTTTCTCCAGGTCGTCCAGATTCTGCCGCTCTGACCTTTCTCCAGTTCCTCCAGATTCTGCCGCTCTGACCTTTCTCCAGGTCCTCCAGATTCTGCCGCTCTAACCTTTCTCCAGGTCCTCCCGATTCTGCCGCTCTGACCTTTCTCCAGGTCCTCCAGACTCTGCCGCTCTGACCTTTCTCCAGGTCGTCCAGATTCTGCCGCTCTGACCTTTCTCCAGTTCCTCCAGATTCTGCCGCTCTGACCTTTCTCCAGTTCCTCCAGATTCTGCCGCTCTGACCTTTCTCCAGGTCGTCCAGACTCTGCCGCTCTGACCTTTCTCCAGGTCGTCCACTTTGCCTCTCAGCTCTTTGTTGCTCTCCTGCACCTTCCGCAGCTCCTCTCCCATCGAGGTGAACTGGTCGCTGTGCCGCGACAACGCTGCCTCCACCTCCCTCAACACCTCTCCTTGCACCCGCACCGCCGTCGAAGACTTTTCCAGAGCACCCTTTATCGGGGCCAGCATATCATCCACCAACTCCTTGAGCGAGACCATCATCTTTCAATGCCTAACGAAATGCTGGGCGAGCTGCTGCTCAAACTCCCCCACCATCACCTCAGCCAGCTTGTCCACAGTATTGGGCACAGTCCCACCCGGAGAGCTTGCCCACTGTAATGGGCACAGTCCCACCCGGAGAGCTTGCCCACTGTAATGGGTGCTGCCCTACCCAGAGAGCTTGCCCACTGTAATGGGTGCTGCCCTACCCAGAGAGCTTGCCCACTGTAATGGGTGTTGCCCTACCCAGAGAGCTTGCCCACTGTAATGGGCACAGTCCCACCTGGAGAGCTTGCCCACTGTAATGGGTGCTGCCCTACCCAGAGAGCTTGCCCACTGTAATGGGTGCTGCCCCACCCAGAGAGCTTGCCCACTGTAATGGGTGCTGCCCCACCCAGAGACCTTGCCCACTGTAATGGGCACAGTCCCACCCAGAGAGCTTGCCCACTGTAATGGGTGCTGCCCCACCCGGAGAGCTTGCCCACTGTAATGGGCACAGTCCCACCCGGAGAGCTTGCCCACTGTAATGGGTGCTGCCCCACCCAGAGAGCTTGCCCACTGTAATGGGTGCTGCCCCACCCGGAGAGCTTGCCCACTGTAATGGGCACAGTCCCACCCGGAGAGCTTGCCCACTGTAATGGGTGCTGCCCCACCCTGAGAGCTTGCCCACTGTAATGGGCACAGTCCCACCCGGAGAGCTTGTCCACAGTATTGGGCACAGTCCCACCCGGAGAGCTTGCCCACTGTAATGGGCACAGTCCCACCCAGAGAGCTTGCCCACTGTAATGGGCACAGTCCCACCCAGAGAGCTTGCCCACTGTAATGGGCACAGTCCTCCCGGAGAGCTTGCCCACTGTAATGGGCACAGTCCCACCCAGAGAGCTTGCCCACTGTAATGGGCACAGTCCCACCCAGAGAGCTTGCCCACTGTAATGGGCACAGTCCCACCCAGAGATCTTGCCCACTGTAATGGGTGCTACCCCACCTGGAGAGCTTGCCCACTGTAATGGGCACAGTCCCACCCAGAGAGCTTGCCCACTGAAATGGGCACAGTCCCACCCAGAGAGCTTGCCCATTGAAATGGGCACAGTCCCACCCAGAGAGCTTTCCCACTGTAATGGGCACAGTCCCACCCAGAGAGCTTGCCCACTGTAATGGGTGCTGCCCCACCCAGAGAGCTTGCCCACTGTAATGGGAGCTGCCCCACCCGGAGAGCTTGCCCACTGTAATGGGCACAGTCCCACCCGGAGAGCTTGCCCACTGTAATGGGCACAGTCCCACCCAGAGAGCTTGCCCACTGTAATGGGTGCTGCCCCACCCGGAGAGCTTGCCCACTGTAATGGGCACAGTCCCACCCAGAGAGTTTGCCCACTGTAATGGGTGCTGCCCCACCCAGAGAGCTTGCCCACTGTAATGGGCACAGTCCCACCCGGAGAGCTTGCCCACTGTAATGGGCACAGTCCCACCCGGAGAGCTTGCCCACTGTAATGGGCACAGTCCCACCCGGAGAGCTTGCCCACTGTAATGGGTGCTGCCCCACCCGGAGAGCTTGCCCACTGTAATGGGCACAGTCCCACCCAGAGAGCTTGCCCACTGTAATGGGCACAGTCCCACCCAGAGAGCTTGCCCACTGTAATGGGCACAGTCCCACCCAGAGAGCTTGCCCACTGTAATGGGTGCTTCCCCACCCGGAGAGATAATGAGATGCGAACATGGTTGCAACTACGTGCGGCGCACGTTGCAATGATGCCGATTTGGAGCGGACGGAACATCGCAACCCGATGTCAAACCGGCTCCTGCCACGATTTCCGCATCCGGAATTATCCTCCGTTTCCGATTTCGGCATCGGACAACGGAGAATCCGCCTGATGTTCTCTGGTCGAGGAGAATTGCAACCGATTTACGTTCCTCCTGGGAGCACAAGTCGGGAAGCAATTTCGTATCCCTTTCCATACAAATGTATATATGGTGAGGAATATGAGGGATTCCTGAGGGAATTCCGCTATCTGGCCACCATTTTGAGTGGACAGCCCAATGGCGAAGTCTTGTGGCCAACCACCCCTCACAATGCAAATCAAACCCCACCCCTGCACCGCAAATCAGAGCCCACCCCTCACAATGCAAATCAGAGCCCACCCCTCACAATGCAGATCAGACCCCACCCCTCACAATGCAAATCAGACCCCACCCCTCACACTGCAGATCAGACCCCACCCCTCACAATGCAAATCAGACCCCACCCCCCACAATGCAAATCAAAGCCCACCCCTCACACTGCAAATCAGACCCCACCCCTCACAATGCAGATCAGACCCCACCCCTCACAATGCAGATCAGACCCCACCCCTCACACTGCAAATCAGACCCCACCCCTCACAATGCAAATCACATCCCACCCCTGCATCGCAAATCAGACCCCACCCCTCACAATGCAAATCAGATCCCACCCCTCACAATGCAAATTAAACCCCACCCCTGCACCGCAAATCAGAGCCCACCCCTCACACTGCAAATCAGACCCCACCCCTCACAATGCAAATCAGAGCCCACCCCTCACACTGCAAATCAGAGCCCACCCCTCACAATGCAGATCAGAGCCCACCTCTCACACTGCAAATCAGACCCCACCCCTCACACTGCAAATCAGACCCCAGCCCTCACACTGCAGATCAGACCCCACCCCTCACAATGCAAATCAGAGCCCACCCTCACAATGCAAATCAAAGCCCACCCCTCACAATGCAAATCAGACCCCACCCCTCACAATGCAAATCACATCCCACCCCTCACAATGCAAATCAGACCCCACCCCTCACAATGCAAATCAACCCCCACCCCTGCACCGCAAATCAGACCCCACCCCTCACAATGCAAATCAGAGCCCACCCCTCACAATGCAGATCAGAGTACACCCCTCACAATGCAAATCAGAGCCCACCCCTCACAATGCAAATCAGAGCCCACCCCTCACAATGCAGATCAGACCCCACCCCTCACAATGCAGATCAGACCCCACCCCTCACAATGCAAATCAGACCCCACCCCTCACAATGCAGATCAGACCCCACCCCTCACAATGCAGATCAGACCCCACCCCTCACAATGCAGATCAGAGCCCACCCCTCACACTGCAAATCAGACCCCACCCCTGCACCGCAAATCAGAGCCCACCCCTCACACTGCAAATCAGACCCCACCCCTCACAATGCAGATCAGACCCCACCCCTCACAATGCAGATCAGACCCCACCCCTCACACTGCAGATCAGACCCCACCCCTCACAATGCCAATCAGACCCCACCCCTCACAATGCAGATCAGACCCCACCCCTCACAATGCAGATCAGACCCCACCCCTCACAATGCAGATCAGACCCCACCCCTCATAATGCAAATCAAACCCCACCCCTCACAATGCAAATCAGACCCCACCCCTCACAATGCAAATCAAAACCCACCCCTGCACCGCAAATCAGAGCCCACCCCTCACAATGCAAATCAGACCCCACCCCTCACAATGCAGATCAGAGCCCACCCCTCACACTGCAGATCAGAGCCCACCCCTCACACTGCAGATCAGACCCCACCCCTTACACTGCAGATCAGACCCCACCCCTCACAATGCAAATCAGAGCCCACCCCTCACACTGCAGGTCAGACCCCACCCCTCACAATGCAAATCAAACCCCACCCCTCACAATGCAAATCAAACCCCACCCCTGCACCGCAAATCAAACCCCACCCCTGCACCGCAAATCAGACGCCACCCCTCACAATGCAAATCAAACCCCACCCCTCACACTGCAAATCAGAGCCCACCCCTCACAATGCAGATCAGACCCCACCCCTCACAATGCAGATCAGACTCCACCCCTCACACTGCAAATCAGACCCCACCCCTCACAATGCAGATCAGACTCCACCCCTCACACTGCAAATCAGACCCCACCCCTCACAATGCAAATCAGAGCCCACCCCTCACAATGCAAATCAGAGCCCACCCCTCACAATGCAGATCAGACCCCACCCCTCACAATGCAAATCAGACCCCACCCCTCACACTGCAGATCAGACCCCACCCCTCACAATGCAAATCAGACCCCACCCCCCACAATGCAAATCAAAGCCCACCCCTCACACTGCAAATCAGACCCCACCCCTCACAATGCAGATCAGACCCCACCCCTCACAATGCAGATCAGACCCCACCCCTCACACTGCAAATCTGACCCCACCCCTCACAATGCAAATCACATCCCACCCCTGCATCGCAAATCAGACCCCACCCCTCACAATGCAAATCAGATCCCACCCCTCACAATGCAAATTAAACCCCACCCCTGCACCGCAAATCAGAGCCCACCCCTCACACTGCAAATCAGACCCCACCCCTCACAATGCAAATCAGACCCCACCCCTCACACTGCAAATCAGAGCCCACCCCTCACAATGCAGATCAGACCCCACCCCTCACAATGCAGATCAGACCCCACCCCTCACAATGCAAATCAGAGCCCACCCCTCACAATGCAGATCAGACCCCACCCCTCACAATGCAGATCAGACCCCACCCCTCACAATGCAAATCAAACCCCACCCCTGCACCGCAAATCAGACCCCACCCCTCACAATGCAAATCAGAGCCCACCCCTCACAATGCAGATCAGAGTACACCCCTCACAATGCAAATCAGAGCCCACCCCTCACAATGCAAATCAGAGCCCACCCCTCACAATGCAGATCAGACCCCACCCCTCACAATGCAGATCAGACCCCACCCCTCACAATGCAAATCAGAGCCCACCCCTCACAATGCAGATCAGACCCCCCCCCTCACAATGCAGATCAGACACCCCCCCTCACAATGCAGATCAGAGCCCACCCCTCACACTGCAAATCAGACCCCACCCCTGCACCGCAAATCAGAGCCCACCCCTCACACTGCAAATCAGACCCCACCCCTCACAATGCAGATCAGACCCCACCCCTCACAATGCAGATCAGACCCCACCCCTCACACTGCAAATCAGACCCCACCCCTCACAATGCCAATCAGACCCCACCCCTCACAATGCAGATCAGACCCCACCCCTCACAATGCAGATCAGACCCCACCCCTCACAATGCAGATCAGACCCCACCCCTCATAATGCAAATCAAACCCCACCCCTCACAATGCAAATCAGACCCCACCCCTCACAATGCAAATCAAAACCCACCCCTGCACCGCAAATCAGAGCCCACCCCTCACAATGCAAATCAGACCCCACCCCTCACAATGCAGATCAGAGCCCACCCCTCACACTGCAGATCAGAGCCCACCCCTCACACTGCAGATCAGACCCCACCCCTTACACTGCAGATCAGACCCCACCCCTCACAATGCAAATCAGAGCCCACCCCTCACACTGCAGGTCAGACCCCACCCCTCACAATGCAAATCAAACCCCACCCCTCACAATGCAAATCAAACCCCACCCCTGCACCGCAAATCAAACCCCACCCTTGCACCGCAAATCAAACCCCACCCCTGCACCGCAAATCAGACGCCACCCCTCACAATGCAAATCAAACCCCACCCCTCACACTGCAAATCAGAGCCCACCCCTCACAATGCAGATCAGACCCCACCCCTCACAATGCAGATCAGACTCCACCCCTCACACTGCAAATCAGACCCCACCCCTCACAATGCAGATCAGACTCCACCCCTCACACTGCAAATCAGACCCCACCCCTCACAATGCAAATCAAACCCCACCCCTCACACTGCAAATCAGACCCCACCCCTCACAATGCAGATCAGCCTCCACCCCTCACACTGCAAATCAGACCCCACCCCTCACAATGCAGATCAGACTCCACCCCTCACACTGCAAATCAGACCCCACCCCTCACAATGCAAATCAGAGCCCACCCCTCACAATGCAAATCAGAGCCCACCCCTCACAATGCAGATCAGACCCCACCCCTCACAATGCAAATCAGACCCCACCCCTCACAATGCAAATCAGACCCCACCCCTCACAATGCAAATCAGACCCCACCCCTCACAATGCAAATCAGACCCCACCCCTCACACTGCAAATCAGACCCCACCCCTCACAATGCAGATCAGACCCCACCCCTCACAATGCAGATCAGACCCCACCCCTCACACTGCAAATCAGACCCCACCCCTCACAATGCAAATCACATCCCACCCCTGCATCGCAAATCAGACCCCACCCCTCACAATGCAAATCAGACCCCACCCCTCACACTGCAAATCAGACCCCACCCCTCACAATGCAAATTAAACCCCACCCCTGCACCGCAAATCAGAGCCCACCCCTCACACTGCAAATCAGACCCCACCCCTCACAATGCAAATCAGAGCCCACCCCTCACACTGCAAATCAGAGCCCACCCCTCACAATGCATATCAGAGCCCACCCCTCACACTGCAAATCAGACCCCACCCCTCACACTGCAAATCAGACCCCACCCCTCACACTGCAAATCAGACCCCACCCCTCACACTGCAGATCAGACCCCACCCCTCACAATGCAAATCAGAGCCCACCCCTCACAATGCAAATCAAAGCCCACCCCTCACAATGCAAATCAGACCCCACCCCTCACAATGCAAATCACATCCCACCCCTCACAATGCAAATCAGACCCCACCCCTCACAATGCAAATCAAACCCCACCCCTGCACCGCAAATCAGACCCCACCCCTCAAAATGCAAATCAGAGCCCACCCCTCACAATGCAGATCAGACCCCACCCCTCACAATGCAAATCAGAGCCCACCCCTCACAATGCAGATCAGACCCCACCCCTCACAATGCAGATCAGACCCCACCCCTCACATTGCAAATCAGAGCCCACCCCTCACAATGCAGATCAGACCCCACCCCTCACAATGCAGATCAGACCCCACCCCTCACAATGCAGATCAGAGCCCACCCCTCACACTGCAAATCAGACCCCACCCCTGCACCGCAAATCAGAGCCCACCCCTCACACTGCAAATCAGACCCCACCCCTCACAATGCAGATCAGACCCCACCCCTCACAATGCAGATCAGACCCCACCCCTCACACTGCAAATAAGACCCCACCCCTCACAATGCCAATCAGACCCCACCCCTCACAATGCAGATCAGACCCCACCCCTCACAATGCAGATCAGACCCCACCCCTCACACTGCAGATCAGACCCCACCCCTCATAATGCAAATCAAACCCCACCCCTCACAATGCAAATCAGACCCCACCCCTCACAATGCAAATCAAACCCCACCCCTGCACCGCAAATCAGAGCCCACCCCTCACAATGCAGATCAGACCCCACCCCTCACAATGCAGATCAGACCCCACCCCTCACACTGCAGATCAGACCCCACCCCTCACACTGCAGATCAGACCCCACCCCTTACACTGCAGATCAGACCCCACCCCTCACAATGCAAATCAGAGCCCACCCCTCACACTGCAGGTCAGACCCCACCCCTCACAATGCAAATCAAACCCCACCCCTCACAATGCAAATCAAACCCCACCCCTGCACCGCAAATTAAACCCCACCCCTGCACCGCAAATCAAACCCCACCCCTGCACCGCAAATCAGACCCCACCCCTCACAATGCAAATCAAACCCCACCCCTGCACCGCAAATCAAACCCCACCCCTGCACCGCAAATCAGAGCCCACCCCTCACAATGCAAATCAGACCCCACCCCTCACAATGCAAATCAAACCCCACCCCTCACACTGCAAATCAGGCCCCACCCCTCACAATGCAGATCAGACCCCACCCCTCACAATGCAGATCAGACCCCACCCCTCACCCTGCAAATCAGACCCCACCCCTCACAATGCAAATCACATCCCACCCCTGCATCGCAAATCAGACCCCACCCCTCACAATGCAAATTAAACCCCACCCCTGCACCGCAAATCAGAGCCCACCCCTCACACTGCAAATCCGACCCCACCCCTCACAATGCAAATCAGACCCCACCCCTCACAATGCAAATCAGACCCCACCCCTCACACTGCAGATCAGACCCCACCCCTCACAATGCAAATCAGACCCCACCCCCCACAATGCAAATCAAAGCCCACCCCTCACACTGCAAATCAGACCCCACCCCTCACAATGCAGATCAGACCCCACCCCTCACAATGCAGATCAGACCCCACCCCTCACACTGCAAATCAGACCCCACCCCTCACAATGCAAATCACATCCCACCCCTGCATCGCAAATCAGACCCCACCCCTCACAATGCAAATCAGATCCCACCCCTCACAATGCAAATTAAACCCCACCCCTGCACCGCAAATCAGAGCCCACCCCTCACACTGCAAATCAGACCCCACCCCTCACAATGCAAATCAGAGCCCACCCCTCACACTGCAAATCAGACCCCACCCCTCACAATGCAAATCAGAGCCCACCCCTCACACTGCAAATCAGAGCCCACCCCTCACAATGCAGATCAGAGCCCACCCCTCACACTGCAAATCAGACCCCACCCCTCACACTGCAAATCAGACCCCACCCCTCACACTGCAAATCAGAGCCCCCCCCTCACACTGCAGATCAGACCCCACCCCTCACAATGCAAATCAGAGCCCACCCCTCACAATGCAAATCAAAGCCCACCCCTCACAATGCAAATCAGACCCCACCCCTCACAATGCAAATCAGACCCCACCCCTCACAATGCAAATCAGAGCCCACCCCTCACAATGCAAATCAAAGCCCACCCCTCACAATGCAAATCAGACCCCACCCCTCACAATGCAAATCACATCCCACCCCCCACAATGCAAATCAGACCCCACCCCTCACAATGCAAATCAAACCCCACCCCTGCACCGCAAATCAGACCCCACCCCTCACAATGCAAATCAGAGCCCACCCCTCACAATGCAGATCAGACCCCACCCCTCACAATGCAAATCAGAGCCCACCCCTCACAATGCAAATCAGAGCCCACCCCTCACAATGCAGATCAGACCCCACCCCTCACAATGCAGATCAGACCCCACCCCTCACAATGCAAATCAGACCCCCCCCCCCACAATGCAGATCAGACCCCACCCCTCACAATGCAGATCAGACCCCACCCCTCACAATGCAGATCAGAGCCCACCCCTCACACTGCAAATCAGACCCCACCCCTGCACCACAAATCAGAGCCCACCCCTCACACTGCAAATCAGACCCCACCCCTCACAATGCAGATCAGAGCCCACCCCTCACACTGCAGATCAGACCCCACCCCTCACACTGCAGATCAGACCCCACCCCTCACAATGCAGATCAGACCCCACCCCTCACACTGCAGATCAGACCCCACCCCTCACACTGCAAATCAGACCCCACCCCTCACAATGCCAATCAGACCCCACCCCTCACAATGCAGATCAGACCCCACCCCTCACAATGCAGATCAGACCCCACCCCTCACAATGCAGATCAGACCCCACCCCTCATAATGCAAATGAAACCCCACCCCTCACAATGCAAATCAGACCCCACCCCTCACAATGCAAATCAAAACCCACCCCTGCACCGCAAATCAGAGCCCACCCCTCACAATGCAAATCAGACCCCACCCCTCACAATGCAGATCAGAGCCCACCCCTCACACTGCAGATCAGAGCCCACCCCTCACACTGCAGATCAGACCCCACCCCTTACACTGCAGATCAGACCCCACCCCTCACAATGCAAATCAGAGCCCACCCCTCACACTGCAGGTCAGACCCCACCCCTCACAATGCAAATCAAACCCCACCCCTCACAATGCAAATCAAACCCCACCCCTGCACCGCAAATCAAACCCCACCCCTGCACCGCAAATCAAACCCCACCCCTGCACCGCAAATCAGAGCCCACCCCTCACAATGCAAATCAGACCCCACCCCTCACAATGCAAATCAAACCCCACCCCTCACACTGCAAATCAGAGCCCACCCCTCACAATGCAGATCAGACCCCACCCCTCACAATGTAAATCAGAGCCCACCCCTCACAATGCAGATCAGACCCCACCCCTCACAATGCAGATCAGACCCCACCCCTCACAATGCAGATTAGACCCCACCCCTCACAATGCAGATCAGACTCCACCCCTCACACTGCAAATCAGACCCCACCCCTCACAATGCAGATCAGACTCCACCCCTCACACTGCAAATCAGACCCCACCCCTCACACTGCAAATCAAACCCCACTCCTCACAATGCAAATCAGACCCCACCCCTCACAATGCAAATCAGACCCCACCCCTCACACTGCAAATCAGACCCCACCCCTCACACTGCAAATCAGACCCCACCCTTCACACTGCAGATCAGACCCCACCCCTCACAATGCAAATCAGACCCCACCCCTCACAATACAAATCAGAGCCCACCCCTCACAATGCAGATCAGACCCCACCCCTCACAATGCAGATCAGACCCCACCCCTCACAATGCAGATCAGACCCCACCCCTCACAATGCAGATCAGACCCCACCCCTCACAATGCAACTCAGACCCCATCCCTCACACTGCAAATCAGACCCCACCCCTCACAATGCAAATCAGACCCCACCCCTCACAATGCAGATCAGTCCCCACCCCTCACAATGCAGATTAGACCCCACCCCTCACAATGCAAATCAGACCCCACCCCTCACAATGCAAATCAGACCCCACCCCTCACACTGCAACTCAGACCCCACCCCTCACAATGCCAGTCAGACCCCACCCCTCACACTGCAGATCAGACCCCACCCCTCACACTGCAACTCAGACCCCACCCCTCACATTGCCAGTCAGACCCCACCCCTCACAATGCTAGTCAGACCCCACCCCTCACAATGCAAATCAGACCCCACCCCTCACATTGCCAGTCAGACCCCACCCCTGACAATGCCAGTCAGACCCCACCCCTCACAATGCCAGTCAGACCCCACCCCTCACAATGCCAGTCAGACCCCACCCCTCACAATTAAGGAGAGTAGTCCTGGGATGGACTTTGGGGGAAACTCTCTTTCGAAGTTACCCCGTTGGCCCACAGTAAGGACCACCACGTCAGGCCCACATTTGGTGAGAACTGTTGTAATCCCCACTCATGTGATTCCTGTTCCTGGGGACCGGAAAATCACAGTGGGCCGGAGATTAGGATGCCAGGCCCACTAATTGGATGCAAATGGGTCGTTAAGACCCATTTAATTCATTTACATCCTTCTGCTGGTACGTAGGCCCGATACCCAATCCCGCCTACAGCGGGGTGTCAGAGCATTGGGACTTCGGGTGACCCGGGATGGAAAATTCACCCCCCATCACTTCCAAGTCCCTCGGCAAATCACACACCACCCTGACGTGAACCTGCATCACTGTACCTTCATTGCAGCTGCATCAAAATCCTAGAATTCCCTAGCTAACGGCATTGTAGGGAATACCATCACAAAACAATGCAGCGGTTCAGGAAAGCAGTCTACCACCATCGTCTCAAGAGCAACGAGGAATGGGCAATAAATGTTCGCCTCGCTGGTAAAGCTCACAACCTCAGAATGAATGAATAACAAAAGCTACACTGATCACCATTATCTTCATGATTGTCAAGGATAAAAGAATTTCAACCCATGGCAAATTACTAGGGAAGAGTATTGCTTGTGAAGGTCCCTTTTATTATTTATAGATTCATCCTTTTCTCAACAGAATTCTGGGGTGAACTTGCAAAAGGATTTTACTGGAACAGTCCTCCGACAGGGACAATTCTAGATTACAATTTTGATGTGACGAAAGGGAATGTGTTTGTGAAATTCATGGACGGAGCAACAACAAACATCTGCTACAACCTCCTGGACAGAAACATACAAGAAAATGGCCAGGGAGACAAAATAGCTTATTACTGGTAATCAAGGCGTTATATTTTCCGTTCTTTCTTTATATATATATTGTTGCAGTTTTAAAAAAAAATATCCTCTTCAAAAATAGTTGTGAATCCAGCAGATGACAAATGTTCTGAACATAGTTTTTGCTTAGACCTCAACAAGGGCGTTTAGACAAATTTTGTTGATCCAGGAAAGGTCTTCGGGAGATGAAAATTCTTGTTTTCCACGAATGACACCAGCTAATATTGGAGTATGGTGCTATTTCATCCAGTGGTAACTTGATGGTAGCTCACCCAAGTGGTTATTCTTCATGGTAAGGCAGTAGGGCAGTCGTTGTTGTCTATATGGACTTCAGTGAGGCCTTTAACAAGGTCCCTCATGGCAGACTGACACAGAAGGTGAAGTCACATGTCAAGATGGATACAGAACTGGCTCGGTCATAGAAGATAGAGGGTAGCAGTGGAAGGGTGCTTTTCTGAATGGAGGGCTGTGACTAGTGGTGTTCCGCAGGGATAGGTGCTGGCACCTTTGCTGTTTGTAGTATAGAAAATTATTCGGAGGAAAATGTAACTGGTCTGATAATTAAGTTTGCGGATGACACAAAGGTTGGTTGAATTGCAGATAGTAATGAGGACTGTCAGAGGAGACAGCAGGATATAGATTGGTTGGAGACTTGGGCGGAGTTTAATCTAGACAAACGTGCGGCATTTTGGAAGGTCTCAACCAGGTGGGAAATATACACTGAATGGCAGAACACTTAAGACTATTGACAGGAAGCGGGATCTGAGTTTTCAAGTCCATAAGTCACTGAAAGTGGCAACACAGGTGGAGAAGGTAGCCAAGAAGGCATACGGTATGCTTGTCGTCATTGGCCCATTGAGTATAAAAACTGGTAAGTCATGTTGCAGCTGTACAGAACCCTAGTTTGGCCACACTTGGAGTATAGTGTTCAATTCTGGTCGCCACACTACCAGAAGGATGTGGAGGCGTTAGAGAGGGTGCAGAAGAGATTTACCAGGATGTTGCCTGGTATGGAGGCTATTGGCTATGAGAAAAGATTGGATAATCTCGGTTTCTTCTCACTGGAACAATGGCAGTTGAGGGGCGACCTGATAGAAGTCCACAAAATTATGAGGGGCATAGACAAAGTGGATAGTCAGTCTCGCTGCCAGAAGAGGTGATGGAAGCAGATACGATAGAGACTTTTAAGTAACGTTTAAGGGCCATCTTGACAAATACATGAATAGGATGGGAATAGAAGGATACGGACCCCGGAAGTATAAAATGTTTTTGATTAGAAGGGCAGCATGGTCAGCGCAGGTTGGAGGGTCGAAGGGCCTGTTCCTGTGCTGTACTTTTCTTCGTTCTTTGTTTGTAACCATAGAATTCCTGCAGTGCAGAAGAAGCCATTTGGCCCATCGAGTCTACCCTGGCCGTCTGAAAGAGCAACCTACCCAGGCCTACTCCTCCGCCCTCTCCCCTAACCCCATAACCCCACCCTAACCTGCACATCTTTGGACACTAAGGGTCAATTTAGCAAGGCCAATCCACCTAACCTGCACATCTTTAGACTGTGGGAGGAAACCAGAGCACCCAGAGGAAACCCAGGCAGACAGGGAGAGAAAGAATAATGTGAAAGGAAAAGAAATGAAGGGTAAATGCAGACAAACAGAACTAGAGTAAATGGCTCAACCTGAATAGTTAGGATCAGCATCAGACTAATGGACTAACTGGTCTCCGTGAAGTAAGATGGGTCGGCATGATCTCGCGCATGCGCAGAACCGCCGGCGTGATTTCACGCATGCGCAGACCGTCGGCGTATTTTGGCGCATGCGCGGGAGGTGCTCTTCTCTGCACCGGCCATGGTGGAGCCCTAGAGGGGCCGGTGCGGAAGAAAGGAGTGACCCCACGGAACAAGCCCGCCCGCAGATCGGTGGGGCTCCGATCGTGGGCCAGGCCACCGTGGGGGCCTCCCCCGGGGTCGGGATCCCCCCCCCCCCCGAGGACCGCACCCGCCAACTTACCTGCAAGGTCCCGCCAGTACGTGAGTTGAGTGTTTCACGCCGGCAGGTCTGGCCAAAAATAGACGGCCAGTCGGCCCATCGGGGCTCGGAGAATCATCGAGGGGGCCACTGCCAACAGCCCCCGACCGGCGTCGCAGGAATCCAGCCCCGCCCGAAAAACGGCACCGGAGAATACGGCAGCCAGCGGCAGGGCGGGATTTGCGCCCCCCCCCCGCCCCCCGGGGATTCTCCAACCCGGCGGGGGGTCGGAGAATCCCACCCAAGGTGTCGATGGCGTGACCAACATGTATTGCCCATCCCTGAATGTCCTTGAACTGCATGGTTTGCCATTTCTGAGGGCATTTAGGAGTCAACCACATTGCTGTGGGTCTGGAGTCACATGTAGGCCAGACCAGGTAAGGACGGCAGATTTCCTTCCCTGAAGGACATTAGTGAACCAGATGGGTTTTTACACAATCGAAAATGGTCACCATTAGATTTTTAACTCCAGATTCTAAGGATGTTATAGGCGTTCCTTTGGTTGCAAACGAGTCTCCAGGATGATCTGTTGCCTCCCAGGTGACAGGATCAAGGATGTCTCGGTGAGGTCGGTGTGATGACTGGGCATTCTGGAGGGGGAGGGTGAACAGCCAGTGGTTGTAGTACACATTAGTACAAATGACTTAGGTTTAAAAAAAAGGATGAGACCTTAAAAGCAAACCATAGGGAGTTAGGAAGTAAGTTGAAAAGTAGGACCTCAAATATAGTGATCTCAGGATTACTACCAGTGCCACATGCTAGTTAGAGTGGTAATAGCAGGGTATATCGGGTGAATACGTGGCTGAAAAGATGGTGCGAGAGGAAAGGTATCAGATTCCTGGGATATTGGGACCAGTTATTGGAGAGGGACTGATGTCCTGGGGCGTGTATTTGCCAGTGTGGTTGGGGAGGGTTTAAACATGAATGACAGGGGGATGGGAAATTAAGCAGCGTGACAAGGAAACTCTACCTAACCTTTTCGACACTAAGGGGCAATTTAGCGCGGCCAATCCACCTGACCTGCACATCTTTGGACTGTGGGAGGAAACCGGAGCATCCGGAGGAAACCCACGCAGACACAGGGAGAACGTGCAGACTATTGTTAGAATCTATTGTTAGAATCAGACCACTGTTAGAATTGCTAATGTTGTCCCTTTGTTTAAGAAGGGTAGCAGGGATAATCCAGGGAATTATAGACCTGTGAGCTTGACGTCAGTGGTAGGCAAACTGTTGGAGAAGATATTGAGGGATAGGATCTATTCACATCTGGAAGAAAATAGATTTATCAGTGATAGGCAGCATGGTTTTGTGCAGGGAAGGTCATATCTTACAAACCTAATAGAATTCTTTGAGGAAGTGACAAAGTTAATTGATGAATGTGATATACATGGACTTCAGTAAGGCGTTTGATAAAGTTTCCCATGGCAGGTTGATGGAAAAAGTGAAGTCGTATGGGGTTCAGGGTGTACTAGCTAGATGGATAAAGAACTGGCTGGGCAACAGGAGACAGAGAGTAGTGGTGGAAGGGAGTGTCTCAAAATGGAGAAAGGTGACTAGTGGTGTTCCACAGGGATCCGTGCTCGGACCACTGTTGTTTGTGATATACATAAATGATCTGGAGGAAGGTATAGGTGGTCTGATTAGCAAGTTTGCAGATGATACTATGATTGGTGGAGTTGCAGATAGTGAGGAGGACTGTCAGAGAATACAGCAAAATATAGATAAATTGGAGAGTTGGGCAGAGAAATGGCAGATGGAGTTCAATCCAGGCAAATGCGAGATGATGCATTTTGGAAGATCTAATTCAAGAGCGGACTATACAGCCAATGGAAGAGTCCTGGGGAAAATTGATGTACAGAGAGATCTGGGAGTTCAGGTCCATTGTACCCTGAAGGTGGCAACGCAGGTCGATAGAGTGGTCAAGAAGGCATACTGCATGCTTGCCTTCATTGGATGGGGTATTGAGTACAAGAATCGGCAGGTCATGTTACAGTTGTATAGGACTTTGGTTAGGCCACATTTGGAATACTGCGTGCAGTTCTGGTCACCACATTACCAGAAGGATGTGGATGCTTTAGAGAGAGTGCAGAGGAGGTTCACCAGGATGTTGCCTGGTATGGAGGGGGCTAGCTACGAAGAAAGGTTGAGTAGATTAGGATTGTTTTCGTTGGAAAGACAGAGGTTGAGGGGGGACCTGATTGAGGTCTACAAAATTATGAGAGGTATGGACAGGGTGGATAGCAACAAGCTTTTTCCAAGAGTGGGGGTGTCAATTACAAGGGGTCACGATTTCAAGGTGAGAGGGTGAAAGTTTAAGAGAGATGTACGTGGAAAGTTTTTTATGCAGAGGGTGGGTGGGTGCCTGGAACGCTTTGCCAGCGCAGGTGGTAGAGGCGGGCACAATAGCATCATTTAAGATGCATCTAAACAGATATATGAACGGCCGGGGAACAGAGGGAAGTAGATCCTTGGAAAATAGGCGACAGGTTTAGATAAAGGATCTGGATCGGCGCAGGCTGGGAGGGCCGAAGGGCCTGTTCCTGTGCTGTAATTTTTAAAAAAATACACACAGTGACCCAAGGTCGGAATTGAACCTGGGTCCGTGGTGCTGTGAGACAGCAGTGCTAACCACTGTGCCGCCATGAAGACAATGAATGATTTGAAGGGGAAATGTAATGGATATTTCAGTGGGGCTATGGGGATTGAAGGGCACTGACTGAATTGATCCTGAGGCAGCATGAACTTGAGGGGCTGAATGCCCCTCAGATTCCCACTCATTTCCATTTTGCCAAGGCTTCTTGATGACATACCCGGTCAAATGATGCCTTGATATCGAGGGCAGTCACTCCTACCTCACCACTTGGGCTCAGCTCCTTTGTTTATGTTTTGATCAAGGCTATAATCTTCACCAAATACCTCACCCGGAACCATTCTGGTAAATCTCCTCACAAGGACCCTCACATCCTTTCTGTTGTGTGGTGACCAGGACTGGACTCAACACTCCAGCTTTTGCCACTTCCCTGCTTTTATACTCCGTGCCTCTATTTAGGAAGTGCAAGATATCATCAAAGAATTTGCAATGCAGAAGGAGGCCATTCGGCCCATCGAGTCTGCACCGGCTCTTGGAAAGAGCACCCTACTCAAGGTCGACACCTCCACCTTATCCCCATAACCCCACCCAACACTAAGGGCAATTTTGGACACTAAGGGCAATTTATCATGGCCAATCCACCTAACCTGCACATCTTTGGACTGTGGGAGGAAACCTGAGCACCCGGAGGAAACCCACGCAGACACGGGGAGGATGTGCAGACTCCACACAGACAGCGACCCAAGCTGGAATCGAACCTGGGACCCTGGTGCTGTGAAGCAATTGTGCTATCCACAATGCTACCGTGCTGCCCTGATCATATATGTATTAATCTTTCAATGTGTCTGCCACTTTCAAATATCTAGGCACACAAAACCCCAGGTCTTTCGGTCCCTGCACACACTTCACAACTGTGCCATGAAGTCTCTATTGTCTCTTTGTATCCTTTCTGGAAAAATGTATCACCTCATCCTTCTCTGTATGAAATCCCATCTGTCACTTGGAAGCCTGTTCTACTAGCCTATCTATGTCTCGTCACAATCGGTTGGTATCATCCTGATTGTCTGCCGCATCTCAACTTTGGTATCATCGCAAATTTTGAAACTTTAGTCTGTATTACAGTATCTGACCCATTTATATATATCTCCGGAAAAAGCAATGGTTCTCTCACTAATTCCTGGGAACACCATTATCTACCATCCTGCAGACTGAAAAACAACCACCAACCATAAAAAAAATCATTCTTTCTTCACTGTAAGTAAGAGGGACGTTATCATTGACCAGAAATTGAACGGGTTTACCTAATAAACAATGTAGTCTGATCTGCCAATGTGTTGGTGGCAATGTGTCTGATAGAGAGGTAATTTAATTAAAGGGCTAACTGTTTTAAGGCACCACTGAAATTTGATCCTGAATTTTCATTCTTGAGCCATATAGAGAGAGTCAGAAAAATTCCCGATATGGCCCATCCACCTTGGGAGAAAGTGCCCTCAAAGGCAGGATCTTCATTGCTGGAGGCGTGAGCCAGGCCAGCCCACCGAGGAAGAGGTTTGGAGGTAGCCACTGAGGCAGGCTGTTTAAAAGGCCTGCTTAAAATAAAAACACAAAGGCCCTCCAACCCTCACCCCTCACACACTCCAAACACTCCCCATCTGCCATCCATGCCACCTCATGCCCCCACTCAGCCCCTTGGACCCCTCATGCACTCTATGGCAAGCTGTGCCCCTCTACCCATATTCCTTAGGTCCTTTAAGCCTTCTAAGCCCTCTATGTGAAGCTATGCCCCTTCACCCACCTCTCAGAGTCATCATTCCCCTATACTAAGCTCTGTCTTTCCACCCAGACCATATGTCCCCTCATGTTCCCATGCTGCTCTTGCACTCCTTATGCTAACATGCCAGATCTGCCCTTCCACCCAAATTCTACGTCCTTTAAGCCCTGATGCACGGCTCTGGCATGTCTATGCCTATTGACCCACCGTACACTTTCTAGAACCAATGAACACAGTGTATAGTGACATGTGTGGACTGGAGAACAAGCTACCAAAAGTGTCAATCATCCAGGCCCTTTGACATTTCAAAAACCACAATCCACAAATCACAAACATGTATCAATAAGCACTGTAAAATTTACAGCAGAGATCAGAGAGCCTGAACTGCCAATCAAACAATATTTCATCTGGGAAGCAGGTATTCTTGTATTCTATTGGCTGTCTGGGCTCTCAACCAAGCATACACAATGAGGTTGGATCACTAACTTAGTGGAAAGAGGTGTGGGAAGGAAATCAGTACAGAGAATTGAAGTGAGAGTGTAATAAAATGAAACATTTAGTTGAGTTCAGGACAGAGACAGATGGATGATGGGATGAATGATATTGGAGGAATTATGTTTTTTAACGAGGCTGATTTTTGACTTTTTTCCAGGGAAGGAAATGAACCTGAGGACTGCTCCACCATCACCTACTCTCAGCTCTTAAAGGAAGTCTGCAAGTTTGCTAATGTCCTACGGACTTTAGGTGAATAATTCCTTTTTCCAGGCAGCAGTAGAGAGCTCTTATCTTGTCCATGTAAGTAGAGAGCTTGTTAATCCAGTGAGTAAAGAGCTTGTTAATCCAGTCAGTAGAGTGCTGTGTTATTCCAGGGAGTAAATTGCTGCTATTTATTTCTTTTTTAATGCATTCATGGGATGTGAAAACTGTTGGCAGGGCTAGCATTCATTGCCCTTCCTTAATTGCCCCTGAGAACTTGGTGATGAACCACTTCCTTGAACTGCTGTAATCCATGTGTTGCAGGTATACCCACAGTGCTGATTTTTGATGTTGACCCAGTGACGGTGAAGGGAGGGAGATATAGATCCCAGTCAGGATGGTGTGTGGCTTGAAGGGGAATTTGCAGCTGGTGCTGAACCCTAGCACCGGCTGCCCTTGTCATTCTCAGTCAAAGGAGCCTTGGTGAGCTGCTGCAGTGTATCTTCTAGATGTTACACACTGCTTCCACTGCATGGCATGGCGGAGGGAGTGGAAGTTTAACCTAGTGGATGGGGTGCTGATTAACTGGGATGTATTGTCCCGAGTCTTGTGTGGGAAGTTGGGAGTAGGGAGTTCTGTTAACCTAGTGTGTAAGGTTTTCACGATTCAGTAAGGAAGGCTCAATGTGCCTTGTGAGGAGAGCTCAGTAATTCCAGTGTGAAGAAAGCTCTGTTATTCCAGTGATCAGAGAGCACTGTTATTCCAGAGAGCAGGGAGCAGTTATTCCAGTGATCAGAGAGCACTGTTATTCCAGAGAGCAGGGAGCACTGTTATTCCAGTGAACAGGGAGCACTGTTATTCCAGAGAGCAGAGAGCACTGTTATTCCAGTGAGCAGAGAGCACTGTTATTCCAGAGAGCAGAGAGCACTGTTATTCCAGTGAGCAGAGAGCACTGTTATTCCAGTGAGCAGAGAGCACTGTTATTCCAGAGAGCAGAGAGCACTGTTATTCCAGTGAGCAGAGAGCACTGTTATTCCAGTGAGCAGAGAGCACTGTTATTCCAGTGAGCAGGGAGCACTGTTATTCCAGTGAGCAGAGAGCACTGTTATTCCAGTGAGCAGAGAGCACTGTTATTCCAGTGAGCAGGGAGCACTGTTATTCCAGTGAGCAGGGAGCACTGTTATTCCAGTGAGCAGAGAGCACTGTTATTCCAGTGAGCAGAGAGCACTGTTATTCCAGTGAGCAGAGAGCACTGTTATTCCAGTGAGCAGAGAGCACTGTTATTCCAGTGAGCAGAGAGCACTGTTATTCCAGTGAGCAGAGAGCACTGTTATTCCAGTGAGCAGAGATCACTGTTATTCCAGAGAGCAGGGAGCACTGTTATTCCAGTGATCAGAGAGCACTGTTATTCCAGTGAGCAGAGAGCACTGTTATTCCAGTGAGCAGAGAGCACTGTTATTCCAGTGAGCAGAGAGCACTGTTATTCCAGTGAGCAGAGAGCACTGTTATTCCAGTGAGCAGAGATCACTGTTATTCCAGAGAGCAGGGAGCACTGTTATTCCAGTGATCAGAGAGCACTGTTATTCCAGTGATCAGAGAGCACTGTTATTCCAGAGAGCAGGGAGCACTGTTATTCCAGTGAGCAGGGAGCACTGTTATTCCAGTGAGCAGAGAGCACTGTTATTCCAGTGAGCAGAGAGCACTGTTATTCCAGTGAGCAGAGAGCACTGTTATTCCAGTGAGCAGGGAGCACTGTTATTCCAGTGAGCAGAGCGCACTGTTATTCCAGTGAGCAGAGAGCATGTTATTCCAGAGAGCAGGGAGCACTGTTATTCCAGTGATCAGAGAGCATTGTTATTCCAGAGAGCAGAGGGCACTGTTATTCCAGTGAGCAGAGAGCACTGTTATTCCAGAGAGCAGGGAGCACTGTTATTCCAGTGATCAGAGAGCATTGTTATTCCAGTGAGCAGGGAGCACTGTTATTCCAGTGAGCAGAGAGCACTGTTATTCCAGAGAGCAGAGATCACTGTTATTCCAGTGAGCAGGGAGCACTGTTATTCCAGTGAGCAGAGAGCACTGTTATTCCAGTGAGCAGAGAGCACTGTTATTCCAGTGAGCAGAGAGCACTGTTATTCCAGGGAGCAGAGAGCTCTGTTATTCCAGTGGGAAGAGAGCTCTGTTATTCTGGTGGGAAGAGAGCTCTATTATTCCAGTGGGAGGAGAGCTCTATTATTCCGGTGGGAAGAGAGCTCTGTTATTCCGGTGGGAGGAGAGCTCTGTTATTCCAGTGGGAGGAGAGCTCTGTTATTCCGGTGGGAAGAGAGTTCTGTTGTTCCGGTGGGAAGAGAGTTCTGTTATTCCGGTGGGAAGAGATTGCTCTTATTCCGGTGAGAAGAGATTGATGTTAGTCCGGTGAGAAGAGATCAATGTTATTCCAGTGGGAAGAGATCGCTATTATTCTGCTGACAAGAGATTGATGTTAATCCAGTGGGAAGAGAGCTCTGTTATTCCAGTGAGAAGAGAGTTCCCATTATTCCAGTGGGAAGTAAGCTGTGTTGTTCGGATTGTGTCTCGGATCGTGTTTTCGGGATCCTTAAGGGGGAGGGGGAGCAGCCCCAAGTCGTGGTCCACAGAGGTACCAACAACATAGGTAGGAAAAGGGATAGGGATGTAAGGCTGGAATTCAGGGAGCTAGGGTGGAAACTTAGATCCAGGACAAACAGAGTTATTTTCTTTGGGTTGTTACCCGGGCCATGTGCTAGCGAGACGAGGAATAGGAGAGAGAGCAGTTGAACATATGGCTACAGGGATGGTGCAGGAGGGAGGGTTTCAGATTCTGGGATAATTGGGGCTCATTCTGGGGTAGGTGGGACCTCTACGAACGGGATGGTCTACACCTGGACCAGAGGGGTTCCAATATCCTGGGGGGGAAATTTACTAATGGGAGGGTTTAAACTAATTCAGCAGGGGATTAGGAACCTGAATTGTAGCTCCAGTATACAGGAGGTTGAGAGTAGTGAGGTCATGAGTAAGGTTTCAAAGTTGCAGGAGTGTATCGGCAGGCAGGAAGGTGGTTTAATGTGTGTCTACTTCAATGCCAGGAGCATCCGGAATAAGGTGGGTGAATTTGCGGCATGGGTTGGTACCTGGGACTTCGATGTTGTGGCCATTTCGGAGACATGGATAGAGCAGGGACAGGAATGGTTATTGCAGGTGCCGTGGTTTAGATATTTCAGTGAGCTCAGGGAAGGTTGTAAAAGAGGGGGAGGGGTGGCATTGTTAGTCAAGGACAGTATTACGGTGGCAGAAAGGACGTTTGATGAGGACTCGTCTACTGAGGTAGTATGGGCTGAGGTTAGAAACAGGAAAGGAGAGGTCACCCTGTTAGGGTTTTCTATAGGCCTCCGAAAAGTTCCAGAGATGTAGAGGAAAGGATTGCAAAGATGATTCTGGATAGGAGCGAAAGTAACAGGATAGTTGTTATGGGGGACTTTAACATTCCAAATATTGACTGGAAACACTATAGTTCGAGTACTTTAGACGGGTCCATTTTTGTCCAATGTGTGCAGGAGGGTTTCCTGACACAGTATGTAGATAGGCCAACGAGAGGCGAGGTCATATTGGATTTGGTACTGGGTAATGAACCAGGACAGGTGTTAGATTTGGAGGTAGGTGAGCACTTTGGTGATAGTGACCACAATTCGATTACGTTTACTTTAGTGATGGAAAGGGATAGGTATATACCGCAGGGCAAGAGTTATATCTGGGTGAAAGGCAATTATGATGCGATGAGGCAAGACTTACGATGCATCGGATGGGGAAGGAAACTGCAGGGGATGGACACAATGGAAATGTGGAGCATGTTCAAGGAACAGCTACTGCGTGTCCTTGATAAGTATGTACCTGTCAGGCAGGGAGGAAGTGGTCGAGCGAGGGAACCGTGGTTTACTAAAGTAGTTGAAACACTTGTCAAGAGGAAGAAGGAGGCTTATGTAAAGATGAGACGTGAAGGTTCAGTTAGGGCGCTCGAGAGTTACAAGTTAGCTAGGAAGGACCTAAAGAGAGAGCTAAGAAAAGCCAGGAGGGGACATGAGAAGTCTTTGGCAGATAGGATCAAGGATAACCTTAAAGCTTTCTATAGATATGTCAGGAATAAAAGAATGACTAGAGTAAGAGTAGGACCAGTCAAGGACAGTAGTGGGAAGTTGTGCGTGGAGTCCGAGGAGATAGGAGGGGTGCTAAATGAATATTTTTCGTCAATATTCTCACAGGAAAAAGACAATGTTGTCGAGGAGAATACTGAGATACAGGCTACTAGACTAGAAGGGCTTGAGGTTCATAAGGAGAGGTGTTAGCAATTCTGGAAAGTGTGAAAATAGATAGGTCCCCTGGGCCGGATGGGATTTATCCTAGGATTCTCTGGGAAGCTAGGGAGGAGATTGCTGAGCCTTTGGCTTTGATCTTTATGTCATCATTGTCTCCAGGAATAGTGCCAGAAGACTGGAGGATAGCAAATGTTGTCCCCTTGTACAAGAAGGGGAGTAGAGACAACCCCGGTAACTATAGACCAGTGAGCCTTACTTCTGTTGTGGGCAAAGTCTTGGAAAGGTTTATAAGAGATAGGATGTATAATCATCTGGAAAGGAATAATTTGATTAGAGATAGTCAACACGGTTTTGTGAAGGGTAGATCGTGCCTCACAAACCTTATTGAGTTCTTTGAGAAGGTGACCAAACAGGTGGACGAGGGTAAAGCAGCTGATGTGGTGCATATGGATTTCAGTAAAGCATTTGATAAGGTTCCCCACGGTAGGCTATTGCAGAAAATACGGAGGCATGGGATTCAGGGTGATTTAGCAGTTTGGATCAGAAATTGGCTAACTGGATGAAGACAAAGGGTGGTGGTTGATGGGAAATGTTCAGCCTGGAGTCCAATGAATAGTGGTGTACCAGAAGGATCTGTTTTGGGGCCACTGCTGTTTGTCATTTTTATAAATGACCTGGAGGAGGGCGTAGAAGGATGGGTGAGTAAATTTGCAGATGACACTAAAGTTGGTGGAGTTGTGGACAGTGCGGAAAGATGTTACAAGTTACAGAGGGACATAGATAAGCTGCAGAGCTGGGCTGAGAGGTGGCAAATGGCGTTTAATGCAGAAAAGTGTGAGGTGATTCATTTTGGAAGGAATAACAGGAGGACAGATACTGGGCTAATGGTAAGATTCGTGGTAGTGTGGATGAGCAGAGAGATCTCGCTATCCATGTACATAGATCCCTGAAAGTTGCCACCCAGGTTGAGAGGGTTGTTAAGAAGGCGTACAGTGTGTTAGCTTTTATTGGTAGAGGGATTGAGTTTTGGAGCCATGTGGTCATGTTGCAGCTGTACAAAACTCTGGTGCGGCCGCATTTGAAGTATCGTGTGCAGTTCTGGTCGCCACATTATAGGAAGGATGTGGAAGCATTGGAAAGGGTACAGAGGAGATTTACAAGAATGTTGCCTGGTATGGAGGGAAGATCTTATGAGGGAAGGCTGAGGGACTTGAGGCTGTTTTCATTAGAGAGAAGAAGGTTAAAAGGTGACTTAATTGAGGCATACAAGATGATCAGAGGGTTAGATAGGGTGGACAGTGAGAGCCTTTTTCCTCGGATGGTGATGTCTAGCATGAGGGGACATAGCTTTAAATTGAGGGGAGATAGATATAGGACAGATGTCAGAGGTAGGTTCTTTACTCAGAGAATAGTAAGGGCGTGGAATGCCCTGCCTGCAACAGTAGTGGACTCGCCAACACTAAGGGCATTCAAATGGTCATTGGATAGACATATGGATGATAAGGGTATAGTGTAGATGGGCTTTAGAATTGTTTCACAGGTCGGCGCAACATAGAGGGCCGAAGGGCCTGTACAGCGCTGTTATGTTCTATGTTCTATTCCAGTGAGAAGAGAGTTCTGTTATTCCGGTGGGAAGAGATCGCTGTTATTCCCTTGGGAAGAGAGTTCTGTTATTCCAGTGATTAAAAAAAGAGCTCCGTTATTCCAATGGGAAGAGAGCGCTGTTATTCCAGTGGGAAGAGAGCTCTATTATTCCAGTGGGAAGAGATCGCTGTTATTCCCTTGGGAAGAGAGTTCTGTTATTCCAGTGATTAAAAAAAGAGCTCTGTTATTCCAGTGGGAAGAGATCGCTGTTATTCCAGTGGGAAGTGATCGCTGTTATTCTGGTGGAAAGAGGTCGCTGTTATTCCGGTGGGAAGAGATCGCTGTTATTCCGGTGGGAAGAGATCGCTGTTATTCCAGTGGGAAGCGATCGCTGTTATTCCAGTGGGAAGAGATCGCTGTTATTCCAGTGGGAAGAGAGCTCTGTTATTCTGGTGGAAAGGGGTCGCTGTTATTCCAGTGGGAAGAGAGCTCTGTTATTCCGGTGGGAAGAGATAGCTGTTATTCCAGTGGGAAGAGAGCTCTGTTATTCTGGTGGAAAGAGATCGCTGTTATTCCAGTGGGACGAGAGCTCTGTTATTCTCGTGAGATGTGCTCTGTTATTTCAGAAGTGCTCTGGTTCGCCCACATGTGACTCCAGATCCCACTGACTCAGATATACCCTCTGAAATGACCTAACATGCAACTGTGTTGACAGGCTATTGGGTTTGGCAATAAATGCTGGCCCAGCCAGTGGTACCCACATCCCATTACCGTATAATTTAGAGAAATATTGAGTAGGGAGCTTTGTTGTTCCAGCGAGTGGCTGTGGGTGCATTGTGTTGACAGGATGTATCTGAGACTCACCGTTCTCTACAGTCTTTTAAAAAAATTATCATTATTGTCACAAGTAGCCATTTATTAACACTGCAACAAAGTTACTGAGAAAAGCTCCGAGTCGCCACACTCAGCTACCTATTTGGGTACTGATGCACTATCAATTGACCAAAGAAGCGAAGTTGTAGTCCGAAACTGAAGGCTTTAATAGACAAGATGTTTCCCCAGCCGCTCAGGTACAGAAAGGAAGCTGTGGGGAACACACGGGCTCTTATACCCCGCCTTACAGGGCGGAGCTACCTTACAGCTCTAACCAATGGGTGACTAGTGTTACCTACCATTGGGCCAATGAGCAGCGAGCCTTCTCCACCAATGGTGTCTCGGCATTGCTAGTTACCGTAATACCTCTAGTCATACTACTACAGGTACACAGAGGGCGAATTCAGAATGTCCAAATTACCCTACAGCACGTCTTTCAGGACTTGTAGGAGGAAACCGTAGCACCCGGAGGAAACCGATGCAGTCACACGGAGAACGTGCAGACTCCACACCGAGTGACCCAAGTGGGAATCGAACCTGGGACCCTGGCGCTGTGAAGCAACAGTGCTAACCACTGTGCTACCGTGCTGCCCCTACTCTGTTTCTGGTGTGAACTACTCCATACAGGGCGATCAGGAGATATTTCTCACAGGAACAGAAATGATGATGAAGAAAAAGGAGAAAATCAAACTTGGGTCCAAGTGATTAATATTAGTTTCTGGAAATAAGTCAGAGCCCTAAAGAAGGTGGGGGGGGGGAGACAAATTTTCTAAAAAAACCTCAGAGTGTTTGCAACATGAAACAAAATGTTTAACCCTCACCTTATATTAAGTCAAAGTATATGAAATGTGTTAATGGTGTCTACAATAAACCTATTTGTGAGGATTTTCCTTTCAGAAAATTAGGTAGAATATTTGCATAGAGACAGACCATGCGAGTCAGCTAACGTGTGCTGGCGTTGATACTCTGCCGGGTTTCCATTATCAGGACTGTTTTAGCTAGTACTAACCACATGGATGTGCGGGAATGGGGATGTTGATCTGTTGCACTGACACAGTGAAAGCAGAGGCAGAGGTACTGAGTCCCCTCCCATTCCAAGGTCCTGGCGTCAAGGCTGGAGGGATGTCTTCCGAAGGTGATTGTGTCGGACCAGACGGGTTACGTGAAGGAAAGGCAGCTGTTCGCGAAGGTGAGGAGGTTGCTGAATGCAATCCTGTCTCCAGCGGAGGGAAAGGAGATGGAGGTGGTGGTGGCACTGGACGCAGAGAATGTGTTTGATTGGGTCGACTGGGGTTACCGGAATTCCTCTAGTCATTCTACCACATTCACCCCCTGATGAAAAAGAATCCAGCGGGGGGGGGGTCGACCATAACTGGTGGTCCGCCCGGGTTGAATAGCATACTGGTGGTATGACTATTGAGGTACTGTACTGCACTACTTTCGTATTGTGTCTGTTTCGTACTGTGTCTGCCCACTGGCCCATAACTATTTACAAAGACACAATAGTTTTGCAATTACGCAATTGGCCATGTACGTGTCACATTAAAAGATCTATATACAGTTCATAGCGACACAATCAGATGGCTGGGGGCCTTGGTTGTCCTTTGCGATCGACGGGGCTTCGGCAGAGACGTTGGTGGAAGTGCAGCCGTCTGTGACTCTGGGAGCCTGGATCCATTTTCCGTAGCGACTTCAACACCCCTAGATGGCGCTGGTGAGGGTGGCTGACCCGGGGAGGGGGCATCCAGACCTCTACATGGCACTGGTGGGGAGGTTGACTGGCTAGTGAACGGAGCGTCTGTAGAGTGCTGCGGTGGGCAGGGGGGTCCAGGCAGGGCCGGCAGGAAAAACTGTTGTCCAGGGCAGGGGGTGACAGTGAGGTGCGCCGGTGGGGGGGGAGGGTGGGGATCCGGCGGGCATCAGGTCCCGTAGGGAGAACGTGTCTTGTCGGCCTTCGGAGTACTCCACGTACGCGTACTGGGGGTTAGCGTGGAGTAAATGGACCCTCTCGACCAACGGGTCCGACTTGTGCGCCCGCACGTGTTTCCGGAGCAGGATGGGCCCAGGGGCTGCCAGCCAGGTCGGGAGCGAGGTCCCTCAGGAGGACTTCCTAGGGAAGACAAGGAGACGTTCATGAGGCGCTTGGTTAGTTGCAGTGCAGAGCAGAGACCGGATGGAGTGGAGGGCGTCTGGGAGGACCTGCTGCCAGCGGGGGACTGGGAGATTCCTGGACCATAGGGTCAGTAGGACGGTTTTCCAGATCGTTCCGTTCTCCCTTCGACCTGTCTATTATCCCAGGGGTTGTAACTGGTCGTCCTGCTCGAGGCAATGCCCTTGCTAAGCAGGAATTGACGCAGTTCGTCGCTCATGAAGGAGGATCCCCTATCGCTGTGTATGTAGGTGGGGAATCCGAGCAAGGAAAAAATGCTGTGGCGGGCTTTGATGATGGTGGGTGTGGTCATGTCGGGGTAGGGGATGGCGAACGGGAAGCGGGAGTACTCGTCAATCATGTTGAGGAAGTACGTGTTGTGGTTGGTAGAGGGGAGGGGACCTTTGACGGGAAGCCTTTATCAGATGCGCTTTCTCCAGGCGGTAGAAATGCGGCTTGCACTCCGCGCAGATGTGGCAGTTCCTCGTGACTGTCCTGACCTCCTCGATGGAGTAGGGCAGGTTGCGGGTCTTTACGAAATGGAAGAAATGAGTGACCCCCAGGTGGCAGAGGTCCTCGTGAAGGGCTCGGAGGCGGTCCACTTGTGCTTTCGCACATGTGCCGCGGGACAGGGCATCGGGACAGGGCATCGGGAGGCTCGTTTAGCTTCCCAGGACGATAAAAGTTGTCGTAGTCGTAGGTGGACAACTCGATCCTCCACCGCAAGATCTTGTCGTTCTTTATCTTGCCCCTCTGTGCATTGTCAAACATGAAGGCTACTGGCCGTTGGTCAGTGAGGAGAGTGAATCTCCTGCCGGCCAGGTAATGCCTCCAATGTCACACAGCTTCTACTATGGCCTGGGCCTCCTTCTCGACCGAGGAGTGGCGGATTTCGGAAGCATGGAAGGTACGTGAGAAGAAGGCCACGGGTCTGCCCGCTTGGATGAGGGTGGCCACCAGAGCTATGTCGGACGCATCGCTCTTGACTTGGAAGGGGAGGGACTCGTCGATAGTGCGCATCGTGGCCTTTGCAATGTCTGCTTTGATGCGGCTGAAGGCCTGGCTGGCTTCTGTCGACCGGGGGAAAGTGGCTGTTTGGATGAGAGGACGGGCTTTGTCGGCGTAGTTGGGAACCCACTGGGCGTAATACGAGAAGAACCCGAGGCAGCGCTTCAGGGCCTTGGAGCAGTGAGGGAGGGGGAGCTCCATCAGGGGGCGCATGCGTTCCGGGTCGGGGCCTATCACTCCATTTTGCGCTACGTAGCCGAGGATGGCTAGGCGATCGGAGCTAAACACGCATTTATCCTTGTTATACGTAAGGTTAATGATTTTCGCGGTCTGGAGGAATTTTTGGAGGTTGGTGTCGTGGTCCTGCTGATCGTGGCCATAGATGGTGACATTATTGAGATACGGGAATGTTGCCCATAAACCGTATCGGTCAACCATTCAGTCCATCTCTCGCTGGAAGACCGAGACCCCTTTAGTGACACCGAAAGGAACCCTTAAAAACTGGTAGAGTCGCCCATCTGCCTTGAAGGCAGTGTACGTGCAGTCACTCGTGTGGATGGGGAGCTGATGGTAGGCGGACTTAAGGTCCACCGTGGAGAAAACCTTGTGCTGCGCGATCCTGTTTACCAGGTCAGATATGCGGGGGAGAGGGTACGCGCCCAGCTGCGTAAACCTGTTGATGGTCTGACTGTAGTCTATGACCATCCTATTCTTCTCCTCGGTCTTTACCACCACTACTTGAACTCTCCAGGGGCTGTTGCTAGCCTCAATGACCCCTTCCCTCAGGAGCCGCTGGACCTCGGACCTGATGAACGTCTGATCCTGGGCGCTGTACCGTCTGCTCCTAGTGGCGACGGGTTTGCAATCCGGGGTGAGGTTTGCAAACAGGGAGGGGGGATCGACCTTTAGGGTCGTGAGGCTGCAGACAGTGAGGGGGGTATAGGGCCGCCGAATTTGAACGTTAGACTTTGGAGGTTGCACTGGAAGTCTAACCCTAGGAGAGTGGCTGCGCAGAGGTGGGGGAGGACATAGAGCCTGTAATTCTTGAACTCCCTCCCTTGGACGGTGAAGTTCGCTACACAATACCCTTTTATTGCAACAGAATGGGAGCCAGTGGCCAGGGAAATTTTTTGATTGACGGGGTGGACAGGAAGAGAACAGCACCTTACCGTTTCAGGGTGTATAAAAGCTCTCCGTGCTCCCAGAGTCGAGCAGACAGGACGTCTCGTGCCCATTGATCAATACCTCGTCGTTGCAGTGGAAAGAGTGCGGGGTCGAGACTGGTCCAAGATCACCGATGCCAATCGTGGCAGGAGTTCAGAATCGTCTTCGGGTGGTGTGTGGTCACCCGTGCTGGGGTCCTTGGAGCCGGTCCAAGATGGCGGCGCCCACTGGTTGGGGATGGACAAAATGGCAGCGCCCATCCCCCGCACGTTGCGTCGGCAGAGCAGGATGGCAGAGTACGGAGGCCCCACATGGCGCTGGGGGAGGAAGCTGGCGATGTTCGTGGGTCGCTCGGGGCCCGTGGAGAGGGTTGGAGCGGCGATCCGCACTCGCCGCCCGGAATCTCAGCGACCACCCGAAATGGCCCTTTTTGCCGCACCCCTTACACATTGCCGAACGGGCTGGGCAGCGCTGTCGGGGGTATTTCACCTGCCCGCAGAAATAG
This sequence comes from Scyliorhinus canicula, assembly GCF_902713615.1. Taxonomy (NCBI): domain Eukaryota; kingdom Metazoa; phylum Chordata; class Chondrichthyes; order Carcharhiniformes; family Scyliorhinidae; genus Scyliorhinus; species Scyliorhinus canicula. The sequence continues at coordinate 22,875,499 of NC_052155.1, forward strand.
CAACGGGGCCCAGTGGGGTTGCCGGAGCGTCTCGCAGTGCAAGCCTGAGGCGATTCAGAGTCCACTGGGGGGTGGGGGGGATTCCACACTGCGCAGGGGGCCGCCGGGGCGTAGGCGCAGGCGTTTCGGGAGGCAACGTCCAGTGAATCGGCAAGGGCCTGTGCCTCCTTGAGGCCCAGAGTGTCTTTCTCAAGCCGTCTCTGGCGGATTTGCTGGGACTGCATACCCGCAACAAAAGCGTCCCGGATCAAAAGTTCAGTATGTTTGTTAGCCAAAACCTGTGGGCAGCTGCAGTTTCTCCCCAGCACGAGGAGCCCACGATAGAACTCGTCTAGTGACTCACCAGGGCTCTGCCGTCTCGTTGCCAGTAAGTGCCGGGTGTAGACTTAACTGGGCGGATATAATGTCCTTTGAGTAGTTCCATTGCGGAATCGTAGTCCGTAGCGTCCTCGATGAGCGTGTAGATGTCCGGGCCCACTCTCGAATGCAAGATCTGTAGTTTGTGCTCCCTCGTAGGTGTGCTTTCGGCCGTGCCGAGGTAGCCGTTGAAAGATGCTAACCAGTGCTTAAAGGTTGCTGCTGCGTTAGCCACGTGGGGGCTGAGTTGTAGACACTCGGCTTGATGCAGAGCTCCATCCTTTAAAACTTGTCTATTAAATTGATGCACTATGAATTGACCACAGAAGCAAAGTTGTAGTCTGAAACTGAAGGCTTTAATAGACAAGATGTTTCCCCAGCCGCTCAGGTACAGAAAGGAAGCTGTGGGGAACACACGGGCTCTTATACCCCGCCTTACAGGGCGGAGCTACCTTACAGCTCTAACCAATGGGTGACTAGTGTTACATACCATTGGGCCAATGAGCAGCGAGCCTTCTCCACCAATGGTGTCTCGGCATTGCTAGTTACCGCAATACCTCTAGTCATACTACTACAGGTACACAGAGGGCGAATTCAGAATGTCCAAATTACCCTACAGCACGTCTTTCAGGACTTGTAGGAGGAAACCGTAGCACCCGAGGAAACCGATGCAGTCACACGGAGAACGTGCAGACTCCACACCGAGTGACCCAAGTGGGAATCGAACCTGGGACCCTGGCGCTGTGAAGCAACAGTGCTAACCACTGTGCTACAGTGCTGCCCCTACTCTGTTTCTGGTGTGAACTACTCCATACAGGGCGATCAGGAGATATTTCTCACAGGAACAGAAATGACGATGAAGAAAAAGGAGGAAATCAAACTTGGGTCCAAGTGATTAATATTAGTTTCTGGAAATAAGTCAGGGCCCTAAAGACGGTGGGGGGGGGGGGGGGGGTGGGGGGGGGGGGGGGGGGGGGGGGGGAGACAATCAATCTGATTTTCTAAAAAAACCTCAGAGTGTTTGCAACATGAAACAAAGGGCGAAATTCTCCGACCCCCACGACGGGTCGAAGAATAGCGGGAGGGCCTTCCAGACATTTTTCCCGCCCTCCCGCTATTGTTCCCCCCCCCCCCTCGCCCAACTCCCGACACGAATCGCTGCCGCCGTTTTTTTACGGCCGGCAGCGATTCACAGCTGTTCGATGGGCCGAAGTCCCAGCCCTTTACGCTGTTTTTACGAATGGCAAACACACCTGGTCTGGCCGTTCGTAAAAACGGCGGGAACAACTCGCTTTTTATAACCATGGCACCGATTGGCACGGCCGTACCACGGCCGTGCCAAGGGTGCCATGGGCCCGTGATCGGTGCCCACCGATCGCGGGCCCGATGCCCGTGCACTATTTGTCCTTCCGCCGCCCCGCAGTATCCATTCGCGGGGCGGCTGAGGGGCATCCCGCCCCGCGCATGCGCGGGTTTCGCGCAAATACGCGATGACGTCATCCGCGCATGCGCGGGTTGGAGTCTTCCAATCCGCGCATGCGCGGCTGACATCATATGACGCGTCAGCCGGCGCTAACTCCGGCAAGCGGGCTTAACGAAATTCGTTAAGCCCGTGATGCCGGAGATTGCGGCGTCGGGCTGCTAGCCCCGACCGGGGACCAGAATCGGTTCCTGGTCGGGAAGGGGCGCGCTGGCGTCAAACCCACCCGGGTTTGACGCCAGCCTTGCGATTTCTCCCGTTTTGGGAGAATCGCGCCCAAAATGTTTAACCCTCACCTTATATTAAGTCAAAGTATATGAAATGTGTTAATGGTGTCTACAATAAACCTATTTGTGAGGATTTTCCTTTCAGAAAATTAGGGAGAATATTTGCATAGAGACAGACCATGCGAGTCAGCTAGTGTGCGCTGGCGTTGATACTCTGCCGGGTTTCCATTATCAGGACTGTTTTAGCTAGCACTAACCACATGGATGTGCGGGAATGGGGATGTTGGTCTGTTGCACTGACACAGTGAAAGTAGAGGCAGAGGTACTGAGTCCCCTCCCATTCCAAGGTCCTGGCGTCAAGGTTTGAGGGATGTCTTCCGAAGGTGATTGTGTCGGACCAGACGGGTTACGTGAAGGAAAGGCAGCTGTTCGCGAAGGTGAGGAGTTTGCTGAATGCAATCCTGTCTCCAGCGGAGGGAAAGGAGATGGAGGTGGTGGTGGCACTGGACGCAGAGAATGTGTTTGATTGGGTAGAGTGGGGTTACTTGATGGCGGTGTTGGAGAGGTTTGGAATTGGGTGTGGATGCAGCTGTTCAAGGAGCCGATGGCGAGAGCTCGGACTAACAGCATGAACTCGGGCTACTTTGCATTGCACTGGGGTACGAGATGGGGTGCTCCATATCCCCTCTGTTGTTTGCATTGTCTATAGAGCCCTTGGCCATCGCGCTAAGGAACTCGGAGTTGTGGAAGGGGATAGTGAAGGGGGGGGGGGGGGGGGAGTGGAGCATAGGGCGTCCTATGCCGATGATCTGCTATTGCATAGTTGGGAACCGAGCACATTGGTGGGCAGTACAATGGGACTGCTCCAGAGATTCAGGACGTTGACAGGTTAGATGTTGAATTTAGGCATGAGGGAGTATTTCATGGTCTCCCAGCCGGGAGTAGGGGTTGGGGTGGCGGGGGGTGCCATTCCGTTTGGCGACGACCCACTTTAGGTACTTGGTGGCGCGGGATTGGGGAGGGCTCCGAAAATTTAATTTGACTAATTTGGTGGGGAGGGTGAAGGCTGATGTGCCAAGGTGGGACAGCCTCCCTCTGTTGTTGATGGGCGGGTGCAGGCAGTTAAAACATTTTTTCTTATAAATATTTTTATTGGCATTTTCAACATTAAGTACATTGATGTTCGTGTTAATTTATTGTCCAGTGTAACAAAAAAAAGGCTTTTGTCTTACGTTACTTTATTTACAGATTGCTGCTGTCTAGGTTGGCGTGTCCTCTCCTCCCCCCCCCCCCCCCCCCCGTGCCTCCCCTCCCCCCAGCCCCCCTGTCCCTAGCCCCTCCCCGTCTCCCCCACCCACCCCCCTTGCTATCCTCGTTGGTCGATCAGGGAGTGCACTCCCCCTCCCCCTTGATCAATCCCTTTTCTCTTCTTCCTTTGTCGGTTTCAGCTATGGTGTGCTCCCCCCCCCGTCTATCCCTCAGACCTTCTGCCCACCCCCCACCCCCTGGGTTGTGTGTCCCTTGTGTTCCTCCTTGTCTTTTGTTCTTACTTCTCTCTGATCCTTCTGGTTCCCCCTCTACTGGCTGTTGCTGGCCTCAAACAGGTTTTGGAACAGGCTGACAAATGGCCCCCATGCAGTAAGGGAGCCTTCCTTCGATCCCCGGATGGTGTATTTTATCTTCTCCAGGTGGAGAAATTCCGAAAGGTCAGCGAGCCAGTCTGCAGCTGTGGGCGGTGCTGCCGATCGCCAGCCAAGCAGGATTCTCCGGCGTGCGATTAGGGAAGCGAAAGTGAGGGCGTCGGCCCCCTTCCCCATGTGCAGCTCTGGCTGCTCCGATACCTGGAAGATTGTCACTATTGGGCATGGCTTCACCCCCACAACCTTAGACATTACCTCGGAGGAGGCTGTCCAGAACACGGCAAGTTTGGGACAGGCCCAGGAAATGTGGGTGTGGTTGGCCGGGCCCCTCTGGCACCACTCACATTTATCCTCCACCTCCGGGTAGAACCTGTTCATTCGGCTTCTGGGGCAGTTAAAATGAATATGTTGCCGCGATTCTTGTTTTATTTCAGTGCCTGCTGGTCTTTTTATCAAAGTCCTTCTTCAGCGGGGTGGACAAGTTGATCTCCTCGTTCATTTGGGGGGGGGGGGGGGGGGGGGGGGAAGGTGGCAAGGATTAGGAGGGTGGTTCTGCAAAGAGGGCCACAGGTGGGCTGGCTGGGCCTCCCAAACTTATTGTACTACTATTGAACGGCGAATGCAGAGAAGGTGCGGAACTGGAGTAAGGAGGGGGAGGCCCGATGGGTTAAGATGGAAGCGGGCCCGTGTAGAAGGTCTGGGTTGCGGGCACTGGTAGCGGCGCTGCCTTCCGATGGCTCCAGAAAGGTATTTGGTGAGTATGGTGGTGGTAGCGGCCACATTGAAGATTTGGAGGCTGTTCAGGCTACAGTTTAGGCTGGGGGCCGGGTCAGAGGTGATGTCGATTAGGGGGAAATCATAGGTTCGAGCCGTGAAGAATGGATGCGAGATTTGGAGAAGGGATGAGAGGGGGAATCAAGGAAATGAAGGATTTGTTTCTTGGGGTATGATTCATGAGCCTGGAGGAGTTGGGAGAGAAGTATGGGCTGGTGCAGGGGCATGGGATTAGGTACATGCAGGTTCGGGATTTCACAAGGAAGATTTTCGTGACCTTCCTGATAGCGCCGGCCTCTTCATTGCTGAAGGTGGCGCTGTCAGCGGGAGGGCTGGAGAGGGGGGGGGGGGGGGGGGGGGGGGTATATTTGGCGATCTATGGGAGGATCCTTGAGGAGGACAGGGTGCCTATGGAGGGGATTAAGGGACAGTGGGAGGAGGAGCTGGGGGGTTTTGGGGATGGAAATGGGATTTTTTCATAGAATTTACAGTGCAGAAGGAGGCCATTCGGCCCATCGAGTCTGCACCAGCTCTTGGAAAGAGCACCCTACCCAAGACCATACCTCCACCCTATCCCCATAACCCAGTAACCCCACCCAACACTAAAGGCAATTTGGACCCTGAGGGCAATTTATCATGGCCAATCCACCTAACCTGCACATCTTTGGTCTGTGGGAGGAAACCGGAGCACCCGGAGGAAACCCACGCACACATGGGGAGAACGTGCAGACTCCACACAGACAGTGACCCAAGCCGGGATTCGAACCTGGGACACTGGAGCTGTGAAGCATTTGTGCTAACCACTATGCTACCGTGCTGCGATTGTGGTACGAGGTGTTGGGGAGGGTAAATGCCTCAACCTCGTTGGATCAGAAATTGGCTAGCTGATAGAAGACAAAGGGTGGTGGTTGATGGGAAATGTTCTGACTGGTGTCCAGTTACTAGTGGTGCACCACAAGGATCTGTTTTGGGGCCGCTGCTGTTTGTCATTTTTATAAATGACCCAGAGGAGGGCGTAGAAGGATGGGTGAGTAAATTTGCAGATGACACTAAAGTGGGTGGAGTTGTGGACAGTGCAGAAGGATGTTACAAGTTACTGAGGGACATAGATAAGCTGCAGAGCTGGGCTGACAGGTGGCAAATGGAGTTTAATGCAGAAAAGTGTGAGGTGATTCATTTTGGAAGGAATAACAGGAAGACAGAGTACTGGGCTAATGGTAAGATTCTTGGTAGTGTGGGCGAGCAGAGAGATCTCGGTGTCCATGTCCGTAGATCCCTGAAAGTTGCCAATATAAATCAGGCCATCCGAAAAGAACATTTCAGGGGTCAGTCTCTCCACCCTGTGCCTCCATGTGGGGGGGGGGGGGATCTGCTGGAGGTTTTGACCCTGGAGAAGGTGATGTTTGAGCTTGGGGGGGGGGGGGGAAGCGAAGGAGGGGTTCTATAATTCTTAGGGTTTGTTCATTATGCAGCTGTAATATACCTTTAAGGGATAGTAGCATGACATCAGTGGAAGGAAGTGTGTCATGTATTTATTTCACTTTTGCCTTTAAGCAGAGCACACACGCGCACACACAGCCCTGCCACTGGTTCTTCAGCCTTTTTGATTTAACTCCAAAAATCTAACATCCAAAATCTTTCAATCGATCATAAATAAACGGCAGACCATCTTATTCTCTTTATAGGGGTGCAGAAAGGAGACAGGGTTGCCATATACTTGCCAGTGATCCCAGAGCTGATATATGCAATGCTGGCGTGTGCGAGGATAGGAGCAGTACACTCTGTGGTGGTACGTATGGAATGTCCAGCTGCTCAATGGGTACTAAATCCTTTAAGTAAATAAACCCCTGGTGAGGGGCTAAGAACCATTGCGAGATACTCCAGCAAGGCCTCACGGTAGCATGGTGGTTAGCATCAATGCTTCACAGCTCCAGGGTCCCAGGTTCGATTCCCGGCTGGGTCACTGTCTGTGTGGAGTCTGCACGTCCTCCCTGTGTGTGCGTGGGTTTCCTCCGGGTGCTCCGGTTTCCTCCCACAGTCCAAAGATGTGCGGGTTAGGTGGATTGGCCATGCTAAATTGCCCGTAGTGTAAGGTTAATGGGGGGATTGTTGGGTTACGGGTATACGGGTTACGTGGGTTTAAGTAGGGTGATCATTGCTCGGCACAACATCGAGGGCCGAAGGGCCTGTTCTGTGCTGTACTGTTCTATGTTCTATGTTCTAAGAGTAGAAGATTAGCACTCTGGGGGTGGGGCTTGGCTTGACAGGCAAGACATAAAAGTGAAGCACCGTGCATCCAATCAGGTGGATGTAAATGAGCCCGTGACAAAAGCTCTCCCGGCACCTTGGTCACCATTTCATCTGTAAACAACACCACTAAAAACAGACAGTCTGGTCATTCAACTCATTTTTTTTTACAGAGACAAGGTTGGCTGATGTGGTTGACTACATTCAACTCTCTATTTCATTGACTGCAAAGCATTTTGTGACCCAACATGGGGTTAGGACCTTTCAGCCTGTGCAATTTCATGCAGTCACGAGCCAGTGAGGGGTCATTTAAGAACCAGTCAGGGGTCAGGAGCCAGACAGGAGTCATAGGGGCTCGTTTAGCTCACTGGGCTAAATCGCTGGCTTTTAAAGCAGACCAAGGCAGGCCAGCAGCACGGTTCAATTCCCGTACCAGCCTCCCCGGACAGGCGCCGGAATGTGGCGACTAGGGGCTTTTCACAGTAACTTCATTGAAGCCTACTTGTGACAATAAGCGATTTTCATTTTTCATTTTCATGAGCTAGACAGGGGTCATGAGCCAGTCAGGGGTCATGAGTCAGTCAGGGGCCATGTGCCAGTCAGGGATTGTGAACATGTCCAGTGAAAGGACATCCATGCAGTAATAATAGCCGATCCTTGATCATGTTTTAATATTACCTATTGCAAACATGGTTTCCTTGATCTTATGTATGTGAATTTGACACCAACTTAAGTTGGCAGTACTTAATATCATTGTTGAACAACCTATAGGAATCTCAAACTAAACCTTTTGTTAGATTTAGAGTGTCCAATTCATTTTTTCCAATTAAGGGGCAACTTTAGCATGGCCAATCCACCTAGCCAGCACATCTTTGGGTTGTGGGGGTGAAACCCACGCAAACATGGGGAGAATGTGCAAACTCCACACGGACAGTGACCCAGAGCCAGGATCGAACCTGGGACCTCGGCGCTGTGAGACAGCAATGCGAACCACTGCGCCACCGTGCTGCCCCCAAACTAAACCTTTATATGGGGCCCCTTAAAGAAAAACATTGCTTCAGTTTATGGGGTATTGAGGTTAGGAAGGGCGCTATACGTTCTGCATAAAACACCTTTTCAATGAAGAACTATTTTCTGACATCAATTATGGATGGCTTTGCAGCTGTGTTGTGCTTGCAACAAACTAATACAAGAGTCAAGACTTATAGCAGTCATCTCAGGAGATGCCCGGTTAATCGCCTAACAAGTGACTTAGCATTACTGCTGGCTTGTTCTAACTGGCTTTTCAGTTGTGCAGGAAGGAAATTTGTGGAAATTTTACAAAATGTTGCGAAGTGAGGGGGCACGGAAACGGGTTCTCAGTGAACACACTCCCTAACCTCAAGGAATGTTCAGCAGGGTTGCCAAGGGAACCACCAGATTGAGGGAAACTAGAGTCAACAAATCAGAATAACCACCTTATATCAGAAGATATGAACTTGGACATGGCGTGAGCCACTTTATTTATTCTCATTGGCTATCACGGGCAATGTACTCATTAAACTGATTAAAGCTTTGTGCTGATTAAACAAAGGAAGTTGTTCCAGCTGTTTTATGTGTTTGTTATTTAGTTTGCAGGTTTCTCAGCTGAGTCTCTATTTGAGAGAATATTAGACTCCCAATGCATATTGCTGATTACTGCAGGTAAGAAGCCTCCCTGTTATTCCTGTGTAATTATTCACTGTGCGCTCTGAAATCTCCCGACGTATTCTGATGAATAGTTGTAACAGTTATGCCAGAAAGCTTTGAGCATCAGTATTAGAGAGCCGTGAGACTTCACCCTTCTGGTTTTTTCCCCCTGTCTTTTAGATGGCTTCTATAGAGGAGAAAAGCTTGTAAACCTGAAGCAGATCGCAGACGATGCTTTGGAGAAGTGCAAAGACAAGTGAGATTTCTGCCCGAGCACCTTTTTCGAGCCTGAGCTCAAGTTACCTTTTGAGAGAAACAACAGCCAGTAAGACCCAGCACTCAGTCCAGGCTGAGCTGTGGCTGATGAAGAGAAGATGGCCCATGGCATGTTTTCCGACAGCGGAAGGGGCTTGCCATTGGCCGCCAATGGGATTTTCCAGTCCCGCCGATGTGCAGGGAATTTTGCGTGGTTCGCCTGTCCTGCCGCCTGGGAATCCACCTTGCGTGACAGGAAAGTCCCAACAACATGTCCATATCATTGGGCGCAGCTGGGAAAATAAATACCACCTTTGAAACCATAGCCAGTAAGGAGAGTGGCGATGGTGGAGCAGTGATTGTGACAAAAATTCTCTGTTGGTTCACGCTGGCGGATTCTCCGCCCCGCTGAGGGGAATGGAGTTTTGGTGAGTGCCAAATTCTCCATTCGCTCTGACAGCGGTGGTGGGGCGAATTCGGATTGGAGAAGCCAGCCCATTATCTAAGTCCTGCTACAAGTAGAACATAATTGCATTTAAAAGACTCATTTACAAATTAATTCATCATTTATTTCAGGGAGGATTTTGTCGTGAAAGTGTGCATTGTGGTGCAACACCTTGGTGACAAGGTGAAAAACAACCATGGACAAATTTGCTGTAACATCCTGCAGGTGATTCAATTCAACAATAACTTGGCTCATGGCTTCTGTCATATAATAATATCGGAAATGTTGGATAGGGAATAAGTCATTTGGTCCTTCAAAACTGCCCAGTCCACAATGTCAATCTGTAAACAACCCCACCCCTCACTCTCCCTCCGGCATTCAAGATCTTAATCCACCCATCTCTCCTGAATTTCCGCAGAACATTTTTTTTGTAGTCTTTGCCCTAGATCTCGGGTCAACAATTTATTTCTTTGGCCCACACAGATCCAGAGTTATTTCTCAGTTCACTTTTCTCCAGACCCTGTTTCTCCAGACATTGTTGTTCTATTGCAGGAGTATGATTTCGCAGGTGATAATTGCAGCCCGATACTACACTGCAGTGGGTTATTATTCACTTGTATACTTTGCCAATGAGCCTTGGGCCTGAACCTTTGTTCCCAGGTTGGGGGTGTCAAGTCAGGAGAATTCCCGGGAACATGACACCTAGGAGTTTAGATTTTCACTCTGGGTGGGGTTGGTGATGCGATGGGAGATTCGTTCACAGACACAAAAAAACCACTTGGTGGAAGCAAACCACCTGCTGGGTGCAGAGGTGGGATGGGTGGAGAGCCGGCCCCAGTGATACGGCACTTGGTCACAGCTACAAGGTAACAAAATACAAAATCGTCCTCTAGTCCTCACCCCCTTCATCCCCCACACACCTTCATTCCCACACAGTTCCTAAGCCCCATCCATGCCACCTCATGCCCCCTAACCCATGACCTCTTAAACCCTCCATGCCACCCTGTGCCCCTCCACTAACCTCCATGGCCCACGAGAGTTCTGTAATGCCAATCCCACCCCGCCTTCCTCCAACCAGCCATCCTTTACCCTTACACCCTCCATGTCAACTCACCCACTATCCACCATGGGCCAGGGTCCATGCTAAGAGGAAATAAAATAATGTTTGTATTCATGAGTTCACTATTTAACAAAAAGCCTCTCATTGATAAAAACCCATTCACTACAATTAAATTTCTTCAGCCACTTAATTTCTTTTAGCAACAAAGATTTGCATTTGTAATCACAATTCAAAGACTTTATAAGAACTGGGAGTTGTCAATCAAACTGTGAACTGTCAGGCACCCCACTATGATAATGATAGGTTGTGAGATCTGTCATGCAGCCTAAATCCTATAATGATAACCCTTTGGCCAATGTCAACAAGCAGAGTGAAATAGCAAGCGCTGATTTAAAAAAATCAGCAGACATTTTTTAAAGAATTTGAAGGCCAGGAGATTTAAATCCCTTGATATCTTGACTGTTCCTATAAGCTTTGACAGTTTCCTTAATTGCTGCTTTGGCAGCTTTACAGATCAATTGACTGTTTCCTTGACAGCTCCCTTGACAGTTACAATGATGTTGACAATTTCATTGAGCGTATTCAATTTTTACACACATTCACATCTACTTTTAACAATCCAAAGGACAACTTACCTCTCCAAAGGGTACTTGACCGCTTTCAAAGGTGTCCTTGAACCTATTAAGAGTACCCTACCTCTCCAAAGAACTCCACTAACTTGAAACATTTCCCTGATAGATTTAAAGTGCGCAAGTTGAGTTTTAGACAACCCATCAGCCAAATTTGGATGTGGCTGAGAGCAGTTCCAAATGCATTCAAGAACCATGGATGTGAAAAGTACAATCTGCCTCCATTCCCCAGTCCCTGGAAAAAATGGTGGGCGCCGGTTCAGGTCGGGACGTCTGGAATCAGGGCTGTGGTGCAAAGTTGCCTCTGCTGGAGACCCCATTCTGTCACCGCAAAAATTCCAGCCTTGGTTATCCAATTGTGGGTCTTAGAACCATACCTGTTCCTGTTCTTGGCTGTCCTCCACAATACACAACAGGGAGCAAATGTTACTGTATCATGATCAGATCAAATTTCCAATTTCTAATCCTGGACCCAGTTGTTGCACTCTGTTAACCAGGTAACCTGGTACAGTCTGGGGATGAATCAATAAAAAATTGGAATTAAAAGTTTAGAGATGATCATGAAACCATTGTCGATTGTCATAAAAACCCATCTGGTTCACGAATGTCCCTTAGGGAAGGAAATCTGCTATCCTTACCTGGTCTGGCCTACATGTGACTCCAGACCAGCAGCAATGTTGGTGACTCTTAAATGCCCTCAGGGATGGGCAATAAATGCTGACCCAGCCAGCGACACCCACATCCCATGAACGAATAAAGAAATAAAAATTCTGTGATTTAAGCGGAAGCAAAATGGTAAGCTCTGAAATCTGTTAATGCACTAATTCCTTGTGGTTTCCTCAAAGCTATTCTGGAACTGTGAAACAGATGTGCGCTGGGATGTGCTAATGAAGGATGCCAGTGACCAGTGTGAGCCAGAATGGGTTGATGCTGAGCATCCACTCTTTATCCTCTATTCAAGTGGATCTACTGGGAAACCCAAGGTAAGTTTCCTTACTGCATGAGATCTTCCCCATTGGAGACCACAGGATGCCAATCGATAGTATATAATTCTACCTTGTACTGTTACCATACTGAATACAAGACTAATTACTGTGTCACACCTACTATTTGAAACCATTCTTTCTCACAGCCATGCATGGCTGACTTTTTTGACAGTCTGATTAGTAAGTTCGTGGATGACACCAAGTTTGGTGGAGTGTCAGATAGTGTTGAGGATTGTCAGAAGATACTGCAGGACATAGATAGGTTGGAGACTTGGGCAGAGAAATGGCAAATGGAGTTTAGTTCGCACAAATGTGAGGTAATGCATTTTGGTAGGTCTAACATCCAAGGGAAATGTACCGTAAATGGCAAAACTCTTAGGAATATAGAAAGTCAGAGAGATCTGGGCGTGCATCTCCACAGATCTTTGTAGGTGGCAACACAAGTGGACAAGGTAGTCAAGAAAGCATATGGAATGCTTGCCTTCATTGGACAGGGCACCTATCAAGGCTGAATAGACTCGGACTGTTTTCATTAGAAAGACGGAGGTTGAGGGGTGACCTGATAGAGGTCTACAACATTATGAGGGGCATGGATAGAGTGGATGGGCAGGCACTCTTTCCCAGGGTGGAGGGGTCAGTCACCAGGGGCCTTAGGTTTAAGGTCCATGCGGCAAAGTTTAGAGGAGATGTGCGAGGCAGGTTTTTTACGCCGAGAGTGGTGAATGCCTGGAATGTGTTGCCATGGGAGGTTGTGGAAACAAATACAATAATGGAATTCAAAAGGCATCTTGACAAACACATGGATAGGATGAGTATAGAGGGATACAGCACAAGGAAGTGCTGAGGGTTTTGGAAAAGGTTGGTATCATGACTGGTACAGGCTTGGAGGGACGAAGGGCCTGTTCCTGTGCTGCATTGTTCTTTGTTCTTTACTTCCCTCAAACGTTCATTCCTCCTACAAGCTAAAACCCAACTTAATTCACCTTTATCACTACTTCCTAATTTAGCTCTTCTTTATCACTGCTCATTTTAACCATGGTGGTTTTGTGCATTACAATCCTTAGTCGTTCCTGTATGGGAATGGTAGTGTAGTGATTTTGTTACTGGATTAGGAATCGTCAGGCCTGCACCCGTGATCTGGAGACATGAGTTGAAATCTGACCACGTCAGCTGGGAACTTAAATCAATTAAATAAATCTGGAATAGTAAAGTAAGTAAAGTGGCCATAGTCTCAGATGACCATAGGCTGCTTTCCCCTTTGAGGGGGGAGAGCTGGCTGGTGGTGGTTTAACCCGAGGATCACCACACCTCGGGCGAGAGACAAGGTTGAGAAGGTGGGGCCTTCATGAATAACGGTATGGAATTGAACCGTCACTGCTGGCTTCGCTCTGCATCACAAACCAGCTGTCCAGCCAACTGAGCTAAACAGGGTAAATCTGGAATAATGAGCTAATGTCATTAATGGTGACCACATATAACTATTGGATTGTCATAACAGCCCAAAGAGTTCACTTCAGGGAAGGACATTAACTGGTCTGGGCTACATGTGACCTCAGGCCAACATCAATGTGATTAACTCTCCACCTTCCATCCTCCACCTTTTTACGGGTAAGTAGGGATGGGCATTAAATGCTGGCCTAGCTAATGACACTCATATTCCATGAATGAATAAAAATAGTTTGTCAGTAAATCCCATCTTGTTAATGCAATTTAATATGTTTTCACAAATAAATCTACCACACAATTTGTACATCTTCCTTTTCTATACCTTAATGACAGTAAGTACTTTATTTAGATCACCCTAACATTTTAAGGTGATGTTTGTGAATTGTAAACGTGCCAAGTTGTCGCAATCTCTATCTAGACCCGCAGACCCAAATTCTGAGAAGCTCCCAAACACTGAGTCACAGGAGGCTGGGGGTCGAGAGGAATGTCATCTGGCTTATTTACTGTCATTCTGTCAGAGGTTTCGCCAATTCTTGCAGCTATTGATCTATAATCTCCACAGCGAAGAATCATTGACTGCACATTGAACCAGTGATAATTCAGGGCTAGTCACAGGGCAATAGCATGATTACTACTCAACGAGTCACCGTGAGGTGAACGCTACTGATACTTGCTTTTATTCTTGCTTTCTTTCTAGGGTGTACTGCACACTGTTGCGGGCTATCTGATTTACACTGCAATCAGTTTTAAATATGTGTTTGACTACCATGATGATGATGTGTACTGGTGCACGGCTGATATTGGATGGATTACTGGACACTCATATGTAATCTACGGTCCCCTGGCAAATGGTGCGACATGTGTTCTAGTGAGTAGAGACAATATTCTGTCCACCTTCTGGAGTAGGGAAAGTATCCTCAAAAGGTTTAGTTCATGAAAAGAAGCTCATGAAAATCTTGTTAAGGTAATAGTCTTTATTAGTGTCACAAGTAGGCTTACATTAGCACTGCAATGAAGTTACTGTGAAAAGCCCCTAGTCACCACAATCCGGCACCTGTTCGGATACACAGAGGGAGAATTCAGAACAGCAACATTACCCAACAGCACGTCTTTCGGGACTTGTGGGTGGAAACCCACGCATTGTAACTGTGAGTGGGGTGAGTTAAATCGCCTCCTTGGGCTCTGGTGATCAGTGCCCAGTTCATCAGTGCCGGTAGATTTATGGGATGAAATAGCGCTGAAGGAGGTACTCTACTTCTCCCATGAAAACAAAATTAAACATTTTTTTAATTGTTAAAAACCAGTTCAAAATTGTTAAAAACCAGCACAACGGACACTGGTGGCTCCGATACACATGACCAGTTCAAACAGGTGTTACTGATGCCAGTCATTTCCAAGTTTGACCTCTTGTTTCTTAAGAGTGCTCCAGCAGTTTGTAAAGAGATACAGAGCATGCACAGACTAATCCTAGGGATGCCTGAAAAGTGCATCCTGTGGCCCCTGGATGTCAGTGGAGCAGCTGCGGTACACTTCCCATAATCCTCAATTTTCAACTGCTGCCTGCCTGTACTTCAGGTGAAAAACATGAGTTGAAAATGGCCGCCATCATTCAGAGGGACTGTTGGGGAAGTCTGAGGCAACACCCCCAATGTGTGCCGTATCCTCTTTAATTAAATTCCTATTAAATTACATTTTAAATTCTATATAGAATTAAATTAATCCATAGAATCCCTACAGTGCAGAAGGAGGTAATTTGGCATCCGAGTCTGCACTGCCCCTTGGAAAGAGCACCCTAACTAGGCCCACTTCCCCGCCCAATCCCCATAACGTCTAATCCCACCTAACCTGCGCACCTTTGGAACACTAAGAGGCAACTTGGCCAATCCACCGAACCTGCACATCTTTATGCTTCATTTCTTTCAAATAATAGAAACTGTTTTATCAACTGCCTTATCGCATCTTCCTACCACACGAAGTCAGACAAGGAACAGGGGAACATTGAAGAATATGTGACGTAATGGCAAAATCCTGCAGATGCTGGAAATCTGAAAAACAAAACCGGAAAGTGCTGTAAAAACTCATTGGCGTCTGTGAAAAGAGAGACAGAATTAACGCTTCGAATTCAATGTGCCCACTCTCTCCGGTTCTGAAAAAGAGTCAGATTGGACTCCAACATTGGCCGGGATTTTCCGGATTTTCCTGCGGCAGATGTGGCATGCCATTGGCTGCTTGCGGGATTTTCCAGTCCCACAGAAGTCTACAGGAGGCTTGCCCACCCCGCTGGCGTTAACCCGCTGTGGGGTGGGGGGTGGGGGGGTCAACATTGATGGGAGGAGCTGGAAAGTCCCACCCATTAACTCTGTTTCTGTCTCCACAGAAGCTGCCAGGCCTTTTGAGTTTTTCAATTGTACAATAATTTCTCGCCAAATAAAAGAGTCAGTAGCAGCGCCGCATTTATCTTTTTCATCTCCTTGGATCTCCCTGTGCCGCACCCAATTGTTTAAGAGACAGCGGGAGAACAGGCAGCCAGCCTGATCCCAGTGTTTGGCAAATCATCTCCTAAATCACAGAATAACACAAGTGCAGAAGAGGCCCATCGACCCATCGGGTTTGAACCGACCCATGAAAAACATCTGACCTACCTACCGAGTCCCCTTTGACAGCACTTGGCCCATAGCCCTGAATGTTATGACGTGCCAAAATATGCAGAGCTATATGAGAAGATGTGCTGGTAAAAAGGGAGGAGGTGCTTGGCCTTACAGTATTCCCTCCAAATCTGTGAGTGTTGCTGGCTCGGCCAACAGTTTGCCCATCCTTCCTGCCTGGAGTCTGGAGCTACCGCAGGATCCGAGCAACAAAACTGAAGGACAGAGCCGGCAGATTTGAGAAAGATAAAAATGTGTGTGCGTGAATTTACATTTTCAGTAAATTTCTTTCCATTTCAGTTTGAAGGTCTGCTGCTGTATCCACATGTTGGGAGGCTGTATGAAATGATTGAAAAGTACAAAGTGACAAAGCTCTACACAGCGCCCACAGTCATTAGAATGCTCATGAAGTTTGGAGAGGAACCTGTGAGGAAGTAAGAAAGTTAGAAATGGGATTTGAAATATCCACTTGTGTGTATGATACATTTACCACGAGCAGTAAAATAAAGTTTCTAAGTGATGTCATTGGGTTAAAGTGTTCTCAGGACCCAGGCCCTCGGTTATTGCCATTTTCATGTTTTAGAGTACTTTGTCGGCTGATCGAATGAAGGGAGATGGAGCCGTAGTGGTAATGTCACCGGGCTTGTAATCTAGAGGCCCAGCCTAATGTTTAGGGGACAGGGGTTCAAACCCCACCATGGCAGCTGATGGAATTTAGATTCAATGAATAAAATCTGGAATATAAAGCTAGTCTCAGCAATGGTGACCAGCAATTGTCATAAAAACCCATCTGGTCCCAACGATGTCTCCCTGCGGAAGGAAATCTGCCGTCCTCACTTGGTATGGCCTACATGACTGCAAACCCTCACAGCAACTCTGAAATGGCTGAGCGAGTCATTCAGACCAAGGGGCAATTAGGGATGGGCAACAAATGATGGGCCTGGCCAGCGATGCCCACATCCCCATGAATAAAAATAAAGGGCTCTTGTATTCTCCCTCTACTGTGTGTGCAGCATGAACACTATGATGGAGTGGCTGAGGCCAACATCCTGTTTCAGGTTGAAGCTGGATATTTGTATTGGATCCCTGAAACAGTCTAGTTTATTCTAAAGCCTTGTTTTATGTGAAATAACCATTGCAGTTTCCATGAGTATATAAACTGTTCATGATGATGATGATGCTGTTTTCCAAGCTTCGGTTTCAGTGGGGGAGGGGTTCATCAAGATTGTAAAAACTCCGATGCTTTCTGAGAATAAGCTCGAGTCCCGTCAGGTCTACAACAGCGGCCCGGTTCGTGGTCACTATTTTAGCGCCCGTCTCTATTTCTTTCTCGATGTGGAGATGCCGGCGTTGGACTGGGGTGAGCACAGTAAGAAGTCTTACAGCACCAGGTTAAAGTCCAACAGGTTTGTTTCAAATCACTAGCTTTCGGAGCACTGCTCCTTCCTCAGGTGAATGAAGAGGTGGGTTCCAGAAACATATATAGACAAAGTCAAAGGTGCAAGACAATGCTTTGAATGCGTGCATTTGCAGGTATTAATTAAGACTTAATTACCTGCAAATGCTCGCATTCAAAGCATTGTCTTGCATCTTTGACTTTGTCTATATATGTTTCTGGAACAAACCCCTTCATTCATCTGAGGAAGGAGCAGTGCTCCGAAAGCTAGTGATTTGAAACAAACCTGTTGGACTTTAACCTGGTGTTGTTAGACTTCCTACTATTTCTTTCTCAGTGGTCTGTCTGCAATTAAGAAGAGTTGCTACGCTTTTCAATCTTCCTCTCTCCTTTTGACCGCTCTTCACCTTTTCATCTGCTCTTCCTTCCTTTTTCCCCCAACCTTCCCCCTTCCTGTCATCGCAGAGGTACTGCGATTGCCAAACCAGCTCATCCAAGTGAGCTGAGGCAGTGGGTGGCAACAGGCTACTCCACTAAGAGGGCATCTTGGCCAGCTTACATAAATGTCCTTCCACGTTTTGTTTTCCACCGCAGGAATCGTTGCTTGGTAATCGGCTGTGGGAATCCTTATTTCGACCCATGAGAAATCCTTCAAGTGTTTTTTTGTCAGGCTGTCACTGGTCAACAATTTCAGAACCTGTGCAGTTTGTGTACAAGAGAGGTTAAAGATATTCCAGTAAGCTAAAAGATACTTTTGTAACAACTATTTAGCAATTTTGTTTCTATCATAATTACCATTTGTTAACAAATTCAGACAGCTCTTAGAAATGTGCTTGATTCCACCAAAAGTGGCTTTGTGCAATATTAAGGTCGGCACTACAAAGCTGAAGTTTAGTCCTGATATTTATTATTTGTGAGGAGAACATTTAAAACAAACACCCTGACCCATTAAAATAATTTATAAAGTTCTGAAGTTGTACCTAAAAGTGAATCCCATCTTTCCATTTCAGCGCTGGCTGACTGACCCTGTTTTTAATTCCCAAAGTTTTCTTTCCCCTCTATTGCAGACTTTGCGTGAATATCTTAAACAGCTGATGAAAGGGTATTTAAAACATTAACTTGTCTTTTCTTGTTCAGTTTCAGATGGACCTTCAGATTACCAGCATTTTGATGTTTTGTTTAAGTTTCCAGTTTAAGGGTTTTTTTTTACCCCACCTCCTCCCATCAAATCTCCGTTGTATCGCAACTTATAATTTTGGGTGTTTTGCATGATTTACAAATCCTTCCTTCCCCTCCGTCAGAAGTTCTTTTTCTCTTGACTGCTTCAGGTTCAATCTCAAGTCTTTGAGGATCCTGGGCTGTGCTGGAGAGCCCATTAACCCAGAGGCCTGGACGTGGTATTATAACGTCATCGGGAATGGGCAGTGTCCCATCATAGATACCTTTTGGCAGACTGAAACGGTAAGCATTCCTGTTAAAGAGCCATCCTCAGAGTTACGTTTAAGAGGGAAGGGACTCAAAAAGAGTGGCATGGTTTTTTCCTCCCTGTGATGTGGCATTCAAGGAAGGCAGGGAATTTTGTTCTGACATGACTACATCCAAGGAATCCGAAACTGTTGTGGAATAAGTGACTTGGTTTGCTGGATTCCCTGCCTATTGACTATGAGTTAATGCAACATTATGGATAGTGTCAGGGATATCACCAATGTTTAAAGATTTCCATTCCTGGCTGCGAGGTTTGTTAGTGTCACACGGGAGGGTTTAAACTAGTATGGCAGGGGGGTGGGTACCGGAGCAATAGGTCCAAAGGTGAAAAAATTGAGGGAGAACTAGGAAATAGGGCCACTTTCGCTCTGAGGAAGAGCAGACAGGGAGATGTTGCTGAAAACAGCGGGACTGGTGGCCTGAAATGAAATGAAATGAAAATCGCTTATTGTCACAAGTAGGCTTCAAATGAAGTTACTGTGAAAAGCCCCTAGTCGCCACATTCCAGCGCCTGTTCGGGGAGGCTGGTACGGGAATTGAACCGTGCTGCTGGCCTGCCTTGGTCTGCTTTAAAAGCCAGCTCTTTAGCCCTGTGCTAAACCAGCCCCAAAGTGCATACGTTTTAATGCAAAAGGTATAACAGGTAAGGCAGATGAATTTAGAGCTTAGATTAGTATTTGGGACTGTGATGTTGTTGCCATTACAGAGACCTGGTTAAGGGAAGGACAAGATTGGCAGCTAAACATTCCAGGATTTAGATGTTTCAGGCAGGATAGGGGGGGGGAGGTAAAAGGGGTGGAGGATTTGAGCTACTGGTTAGGGAGAATATCACAGCTGTACTGTGGGAGGACACCTCAGAGGGCAGCGAGGCTATATGGGTAGAGATCAGGAATAAGAAGGGTGCAGTTACAATGTTGGGGGTTTACTACAGGCCTCCCAACAGCCAGCGGGAGATAGAGGAGCAGATAGGTAGGCAGATTTTGGAAAGGAGTAAAAGCAACAGGGTTGTTGTGGTGGGAGACTTTAACTTCCCCAATATTGACTGGGACTCACTTAGTGCTGGGGGCTTGGATGGGGCAGAGTTTGTAAGGAGCATCCACGAGGGCTTCTTAAAACAATATGTAGACAGTCCAACTAGGGAAGGGGCTGTACTGGACCTGGTATTGGGGAATGAGCCCGGCCAGGTGGTAGAAGTTTCAGTAGGGGAGCATTTTGGGAACAGTGACCACAATTCAGTAAGTTTTACAGTGCTGGTGGACAAGGCTAAGAGTGGTTCTAGGGTGAATGTGCTAAATTGGGGGAAGGCTAATTGTAACAGTATTAGGCAGGAACTGAAGAACCTAGATTGGGGGCGGATGTTTGAGGGTAAATCAACATCTGACATGTGGGAGGCTTTCAAACGTCAGTTGAAAGGAATTCAGGACCAGCGTGTTCCTGTGCGGAAGAAGGATAAATACGGCACATTTCGCAATCCTTGGATAACGAGAGATAGTGTAGGCCTCGTCAAAAAGAAAAAGGAGGCATTTGTCAGGGCTAGAAGGCTGGGAACAGATGAAGCCTGTGTGGAATATAAGGAAAGTAGGAAGGAACTTAAGCATAAGCAAGAAGTCAGGAAGGCAAATAGAGGTCACGAAAAGTCATTGGCAAATAGGGTTAAGGAAAATCCCAAGGCTTTTTTTATTTAATAAACATTTTATTGAGGTATTTTTGGTTTTACAACAACAAAATCAACAATGTACATGAAACTATAAACATAGTGCAAAAGCTGTCACCCTCCCTTACAGGTCCCACCTTTATTAACCCCCTACTCTAAGCTAAACTAACCCCCCCCCCCACTTCTGCTGATGATTAATTTTCCGCAAAGAAGTCGACGATCGGTTGCTACCTCAGGAAGTGGGTGGTGGGGGGAGGGTCGGCATGGGAGCATATGGAGGCAGCTTCATGTAAGGGCACCAGTTTGGGGGCGTTGGTAACAACGCCTCTGCCGTTCCCGCCAGCGCGGTACTCCACCAGCCCCGTGGTGGTGGCAGCTCTGAGAGTCTCGGGCAGTGGAGGAAACATGTAGAAGCAGAGGGCGCATCGGTCTGTTCTCCAATCCAACCCTAACATTGACCCTCTCAAGGCAAACTTGATTTTCTCCAGAGAAAGCTAGCCATGTCCGATAGCCAGGTCTCTGACTTCAGGGGCTTTGAGTCCCTCCAAGCTAATAGTATCCGTCTCCGGGCTACCAGGGAAGCAAAGGCCAGAACGTCTGCCTCTTTCTCCTCCTGGATTCCCGGGTCTTCCGACACCCCGAAATTTGGCACCTCCGGACTCAGCGCCACCCTTGTTTTTAACACCTTGGGCTTGACATCTGCAAACCTTTGCCAAAATCCCCTAAGCTTTGGACATGTGCAGAACATGGGGACATGGTTCGCTGGCCCTTCCGCACACTTTGCACACCTATCTTCCACCCCAAAGAATCTGCTCATCCGAGCCGCTGTCATGTGAGCCCGGTGAACAACCTTGAATTGTATTAGGCTGAGCCTGGCACATGTTGTGGACGCGTTGACTCTACTCAACATGCCCGCCCATAGACCATCCTCTATCTCTCTTCCCAACTCCTCTTCCCACTTGCGCTTCAGCTCCTCAGTCTGCGTCTCCTCTGACCCCCATAAGTTCCTTGTGCTGGTTTAGCACACTGGGCTAAATCGCTGGCTTTTAAAGCAGACCAAGGCAGGCCAGCAGCACGGTTCGATTCCCGTACCAGTCTCCCCGAACAGGCACCGGAATATGGCGACTAGGGGCTTTTCACAGTAACTTCATTGAAGCCTACTTGTGACAATAAACGATTTCATTTCATTTCATTTCAAATGTCAGAGACGCTGCCTTCTCCCACCCACCCTCTGGAAGCCACCCTGTCCTGTATCCCCCTTGGTGGTAGGAGCGGGAAGGTTGAGACCTGTCTACGTAGGAAGTCCCGCACCTGCAGGTACCTGAATTATTTTCCACTATTCAATCCAAACTTCTCCTTCAGCTCCCTCAAACTCATAAAGCTCCTCTCTATAAACATATCCCCCATCCTCTCAATCCCTGTCCTCTGCCATCTCCGAAACCTGCCGTCCATACTCCCCGGGGCAAACTGGTGGTTATTGCAGATTGGAGAACAGACCGATGCGCCCTCTGCTTCTACATGTTTCCTCCACTGCCCGAGACTCTCAGAGCTGCCACCACCACGGGGCTGGTGGAGTACCGGGCTGACGGGAACGGCAGAGGCGTTGTTACCAACGCCCCCAAACTGGTGCCCTTACATGAAGCTGCCTCCATACGCTCCCATGCCGACCCTCCCCCCACCACCCACTTCCTGATCATGGCTATATTCACCGCCCAATTGTAGTTACTGAAGTTTGACAGCCCGCCCTTTCCCCGGTTCTGCTCAAGCATCATCCTCCTTACTCGCGGGGTCTTGCCTGCCCATACAAAGCCAGTGATCACTTTGTTGACCGTTTAAAAAAGGTCCACGGAATAAAGATGGGGAGACACTGAAACACAAACAGGAATCTCAGGAAGAATCGTCATCTTCACCGTCTGGACCCTCCCAGCTAGTGACAACGGGAGCGCGTCCCACCCCCACCGGCCAGCCCCTTCCAGCCCCTTGAGGCTCGCAGTGCAATTGCCAGCGGCTCTATGGCTAATGCGAATAACTGTGCGGAGAGGGGGCATCCCTGTCTCATCCCCTGACGCAGTCTGAAATAGTTCGATGTCCTGGTCATCTGTACGTTCGCTACAGGAGCCTGACACAGTAACCTGACCCAGTCAATAAAGCCCCGTCCAAATCCGAACCGTCCCAGCACCTCCCACAGATATTCCCATTCTACTCAATCAAAGGCCTTCTCTGCGTCCATTGCGGCCACTACCTCCACCTCCCTACCTTTCGGGGGCATCATGATCATGTTTAATAACCTTCATATATTGGCCACCAGCTACCTTCCCTTAACAAACCCCGTCTGGTCCTCCCCAATAATGCAGGAACATTATCCTCAATCCTAGAGGATAAAATTTTGGCCAGCAGTTTGGCATCCACATTCAACAGGGATATCGGCCTGTAGGACCCTCACAGCTCTGGCTTCTTCTCCCGCTTCAGGATCAGCGAAAACGTTGCCTATGACATCGTCGGGGGCAGCACCCCTCTCTCCCTTGCCTCATTGAATGTCCTCATCAACACCGGCCCCAATATCCCCGAGAACTTTTTATAGAACTCCACTGGGTACCCATCCGGCCCCGGGGCTTTACCCGACTGCATGGCCTTCAGACCCTCCACTATCTGTTTGATCCCGATCGGGGCCCCCAGCCCTTCTACCAGCTCCCCGTCCACCTTCGGGAAATTCAGCCTCCCTAGGAAGTGCCTCATCCCCTCCGGCCTTGTTGGGGGTTCTGACCCATACAGCCGACTATAAAAATCCTTAAACACCTTATTCACCCCCTGCTGAGTCTCCAGCCAGGTTCCCGTCTCCATCCTTTACTTTCTCTATCTCCCTGGCTGCCTCCCTCTTTCTCAGCTGCTGTGCAAGCATTCTGCTGGCCTTCTCTCCATGCTCATAGATCGCCCCCCCCTCACCTTTCTCAGCTGCTCCACCGCCCTCCCTGTGGTTAATAAGCCGAACACCGCCTGTAGCCTCCACTGTTCCCTTAAAAGCCCTGCCTCTGGGGTCTCCGCATACCTCCTGTCGACCTGCAATATCTCCTTTACCAGTCGGTCCGTCTCTGCCCTGTCTACCTTCTCCCTGTGGGCCTGTATCGAGGTCAGCTCCCCTCTAACCACCACCTTCAATACTTCCCAGACCACCGCTGCCGTAATTTCCCCCGTGTCATTGACCTCCAGGTAATTCTGAATACATTTCCTCAGCCACCTGCACACCTCCTCGTTCGCTAAAAGACCCACATCTAACCTCCAGTGCGGGCACTGATTACAGTCTTTACTAACCTGTAGGTCAACCCAGTGAGGGCATGGTCTGAGATTGTAATCGCCGAGTACCCCGTGTCCACCAACCCCGCCAGTAAAGCCCTGCTCATAATGAAGAAATTGTAGAAGGAAAACTCCTTCACCCTCGGCTGCCCAAATCTCCATGGATCCCCCCCCCCATCTGCTCCATGAACCTTCTTAGTTCCTATAAACTCCACATCGTCCCAATTTGGCGCATACACATTTACTGATACCACCTACACCCCCTCTAGCTTCCCACTGACCATAATGTACCGACCTCCCATGTCCGAGACTATTCTACCCGCCTCAAACACCACCCCCTTATTGATCAGGATCGCGACCCCTCTAGTCTTCGAGTCTAGTCCCGAGTGAAGGACCTGACTGATCCAACCTTTCCTCGATCTAATCTAGTCAGCTACTCTAAGGTGCGTCACCTGCAGCATTACCACGTCCGCCTTCAGTCCTCTCAAATGCGCGAACACATGTGCCCTCTTGACCGGTTCGTTGAGCCCTCGTACATTCCAGGTGATCAGCCTAGTTGGGGGGCTCATTGCCCCCCCCCCCCCCCCCCCCCCCCTTCGCCGATCAGCCATCACCTTTCTTGGGCCAGTCTCCAGCCCGCGCTCTGTGCCTCCACCAGCCCGCCCCCAAGCAGCCTCCGCCCCCGATCTCCTCTGTCCCGCAGCCACAGTTACTCCCTCGCCAGCAGATCATTTCCCCCCCTCCTCCCCTAGTAACAGCACAATGTAAATCGATCCCTTTGATAAGCCTAACATCTGCTCACCTCCCACTATGCTTCTGTGACCTAGCCGGCCCAGCTAGCTTAGTGGCCCCCACCCCTCGCGCCACCTATTGTTCCCCCCCCCCCCCCCCCCCGCTCATACATACATATTCCAATGACAAACAATCCCAACACAATTGCCCGACAGAAAAAAAGAAAAGATCAAGCAAGAGATCCAACATCTAAAGAAACACACCTCCATCCTCCAACATTTCAAATGTAAAGTTTAACTCACTCAGCTCTGCAACTGGCCTCAAATCAATACAGAAGGCATTACAAATAGCATCCACAAAACGAAAAACGAGAAACTTTTTAAAACATGAACGTTGCAGCAAAGTTCAAAAGTTCTCAGTCCACCACCAGTCCTTTCTTTCTCGTGAAGTCCAGTGCTTCCTCAGGCGACTCGAAATAAAAGTGTTGCTCTTTGTACGTGACCCAGAGGCAGGCCGGATACAGCAGTCCGAACTACACGTTTTTCTTAAAAAGGGTCGACCTGATCTGGTTAAAGCCCGTTCTGCTCCTGGCCACTTCCGCACTCAGGTCCTGATAGATCCGCAGGATACTGTCATCTCCTTTACAGCTCCGTGTCTGCTTGGCCCAATGTAAAACAGGCTCCTTATCCAGATATCTGTGGAATCTCACCACCATTGCCCTCGGAGGGTCTCCCATTCGCGGCTTCCTCGCGAGCGCTTTCTGAGCCCTGTCTACCTCCAAGGGTCGGGGGAATTCCCCATCCCCCAGCAGCTTCTCGGACATGCCCGCTATGTTTGCTCCAGCGTCTGCTCCTTCAAATCCCTCTGGGAGCCCAACGATCCTCAAGCTCTGCCTGCGGGACCTGTTCTCTAGGTCCTCCACCTTCTCCAGGAGCCTTTTCTGCTGGTCTCTCAGCAGCCCCACCTCCAACTCCATCGCAGTTTGATGTTCCTCATGGTCAGCCAGCGCCTTCTCTACTTTCTGGATCGCCCGATCTTGGGTTTCCAATCTAAGCTCCAGCCACACAATTGACTCTTTAATCGGGTGCAAGCAGTCCCGTTTCTGCTTGGCGCACCCCTCCTGGATAACTTGCATCATCTGCTCCATTGACTGCTGGCCCAAGCCTTCTCTGTCCTTCTGTTACTGCCTTTGTGAGTACTCCCAGTCCTCCTCCTCCATGCACCAATGTGGGAATTCAGTTCATCAATTTTTCAATTCAAGTCCGGTAAACAATCGGGGGAAAAGGTCCAAAAGTCCAACCCGAGCGGGAGCCATCAAATGTGCGACTTACTCCTTCATAGCCGCCACCAGAAGTCTCATCCCAAGGCTTTTTACACGTACATAAAAAGCAAGAGGGTAGCCAGGGAAAGGGTTGGCTCACTGAAGGACAGGGGAGGGAATCTATGTGTGGAGCCAGAGGAAATGGGTGAGGTACTGAATGAATACTTTGCATCAGTATTCACCAAAGAGAAGGAATTGGTGGATGTTGAGTCTGGAGAAGGGTGTGTAGATAGCCTGGGTCACATTGAGATCCAAAAAGACGAGGTGTTGGGCGTCTTTAAAAATATTAAGGTGGATAAGTCCCCAAGGCCTGATGGGATCTACCCCATATTACTGAAGGAGGCTAGAGAGGAAATTGCTGAGGCCTTGACAGAAATCTTTGGATCTTCACTGTCTTCAGGTGATGTCCCGGAGGACTGGAGAATAGCCAATGTTGTTCCTTTGTTTAAGAAGGGTAGCAAGGATAATCCAGGGAACTACGGTGAGCCTTACGTCAGTGGTAGGGAAATTACTGGAGAGAATTCTTCGAGACAGGATCTACTCCCATTTGGAAGCAAGGGGTCATATTAGCGAGAGGCAGCACGATTTTGTGAAGGGGAGGTCGTGTCTCACTAACTTGACAGAGTTTTTCGAGGAGGTCACAAAGATGATTGATGCAGGTAGGGCAGTGGATGTTGTCTATATGGACTTCAGTAAGGCCTTTGACAAGGTCCCTCATGGTAGACTGGTACAAAAGGTGAAGTCACACGGGATCAGAGGTGAGCTAGCAAGATGGATACAGAACTGGCTAGGTCATAGAAGGCAGAGAGTAGCAATGGAAGGGTGCTTTTCTGATTGGAGGGCTGTGACTAGTGGTGTTCCGCAGGGATCAGTGCTGGCACCCTTGCTGTTTGTAGTATATATCAATGATTTGGAGAAAAATGTAACTGGCCTGATTAGTAAGTTTGCGAACGACACAAAGGTTGGTGGAATTGCAGACAGCGATGAGGACTGTCGGAAGATACAGCAGGATTTAGATTGTTTGCCGACTTGGGCGGAGAGATGGCAGATGGAGTTTAATCCAGACAAATGCGAGGTAATGCATTTTGGAAGGTCTAATGCAGGTAGGGAATATACAGTGAATGGTAGAACCCTCAAGAGTATTGACAGTCAGAGAGATCTAGGTGTACAGGTCCACAGGTCATTGAAAATGGCAACACAGGTGGAGAAGGTAGTCAAGAAGGCATACAGCATGCTTGCCTTCATTGGCCGGGGCATTGAGTATAAGAATTGGCAAGTCATGTTGCAGCTATATAGAAGCTTAGTTAGGCCACACTTGGAGTATAGTGTTCAATTCTGGTTGCCACACTACCAGAAGGATGTGGAGGCTTTAGAGAGGGTGCAGAAGAGATTTACCAGGCTGTTGCCTGGTATGGAGGGCATTAGCTATGAGAAGAGGTTGAATAAACTTGGTCTTTTCTCACTGGAACGATGGAGGTTGAGGGGCTGGTTTAGCTCACCAGGCTAAATCGCTGGCTTTTAAAGCAGACCAAGCAGGCCAGCAGCACGGTTCGATTCCCGTACCAGCCTCCCCGGACAGGCGCCGGAATGTGGCGACTAGGGGCTTTTCACAGTAACTTCATTGAAGCCTACTCGTGACAATAAGCGATTTTCATTTTTCATTTCATTTCATAGAGGTCTACAAAATTATCAGTGGCATAGACAGAGTGTATAGTCAGAGATTTTTTCCCAGGGTAGAGGGGTCAATTACTGGAGGGCATAGTTTAAGGTGGGAGGGGCAAGGTTTAGAGGAGATGTACGAGGCAAGTTTTTTACACAGAGGGTAGTGGGTGCCTGGAACTCGCTGCCGGAGGAGGTGTTGGTGCAGGGATGATAGTGATGCTTAAGGGGCATCTTGACAAATACACAAATAGGATGGGAATAGAGGGGTACGGACCCCGGAAGTGTAGAAGATTTTAGTTTAGACGGGCAGCTTGGTCAGCGCAGGCTTGAAGGGCCGAAGGGTCTGTTCCTGTGCTGTACTTTTCTTTGTTCTTTGTTCTTGGTCATTGATGCTCATGTTTATTTTATTCATTCAGGAGATGTGGGCGTCAGTGGCTAGGTCAGCATTTGTGTCTCATCCCTAATTTCCCTCGGGAAGGTGGTGGTGAGCTACCTTCTTGAACCTCTGCAGCCCATGTGGTGTAGGTGCACCGCTAGTGCTGTTAGGGAGCGAGTTCCAGGATTTTGACTCAGCAACAGTGAAGGAACAGTGAAATATTCCCAAGTCAGGCTGGTGAGTGGCTTGGAGGGGAACGTCTAGGTGGTGGTGTTCCCATGCATCTCTTGCCTTTGTCCTTCTAGATGATAGTAGTCATGGATTCGGAAATCCAAATTGAGGATCCTTAAGTGCAACACAAAAATTCTGAAAGATTAGATGCATTCCATTGTCTGAATATTACCTTTTCAACAGCCATCTTCGGCAAATGCACTTAGTCTGGCTAAAAAAAAATTAATGTCCAGGTTTGCTTCCTGATCTCTACTGGGTGAGCTTATGGATTTTACCCTAGCCTTTGGTGCCTTAAGGTAAGAAAAGGAAATTCACCAAGGATTCCTTGGTTACAGGGTCACTATTAAATGATGTAAAGCAGTGATGGGCAGCCTAGACTAGTGATTGGGGATATAATACGAAAGTGGTTTATAGTTGACTGGCACGGACTCGATAGCCGAAGGGCTTTTTCTGTGCTGTAGGCATCTATGACTCTCTGAGTGGACCTCCTTCATCTCTGGGCCACAAGATTGAAATCGGGCTTCTTCGCTAACCATCACCTCATGAGTAAGATTAATACATTTAATGCATGCCGAATATTTCAAATCAAGTTATAGAAAATGCTTAATCATTCATATATTAATACAGCTGTGATCGATTTCAAGTGGTTCCAAACAAAATAAATATTGAGGCTTGGTTGGATGCAGAGGGGGCACACTTCTTACCCTCAATGTTGTGAGCAATCAGCACGCACCTCACTTCACTTGCTGTGACATTATGTGCCAATCACTTCAGTCATACCATATTACAGACAAAAGAAGATCTGACCCTAGAAAAAACCCTCCCGGTAGCAGGGGGCCTCACGGTAGCAGGGGGCCTCACGGTAGCATGGTGGTTAGCATCAATGCTTCACAGCTCCAGGGTCCCAGGTTCGATTCCCGGCTGGGTCACTGTCTGTGTGGAGTCTGCACGTCCTCCCCGTGTGTGCGTGGGTTTCCTCCGGGTGCTCCGGTTTCCTCCCACAGTCCAAAGATGTGCGGGTTAGGTGGATTGGCCATGCTAAATTGCCCGTAGTGTAAGGTTAATGGGGGGATTGTTGGGTTACGGGTATACAGGTTACGTGGGTTTAAGTAGGGTGATCATTGCTCGGCACAACATCGAGGGCCGAAGGGCCTGTTCTGTGCTGTACTATTCTAAATTCTAAATTCTAAATATAGTCAGGCAGTCTGAAGTCTGCCAACAACATTTTACGTGGCGAGGTTAAGCCATGTTGACGAGCAACCCCAACTCTCCAGCTCACTAATCAACAAAAGGCGAGAGAATCTCCAGGCCAAGAAAGGCAATCCCCAAACAGACCACCAGAGGGTGGGAGACCACATCAGCATTTTGGAGCCAAACGTCCTCACGGACGACAGCAATGTCCAGCCATCTCAGGGCAGTGTTTCAAATGCAACCAG
Organism: Scyliorhinus canicula; assembly: GCF_902713615.1. Taxonomy (NCBI): domain Eukaryota; kingdom Metazoa; phylum Chordata; class Chondrichthyes; order Carcharhiniformes; family Scyliorhinidae; genus Scyliorhinus; species Scyliorhinus canicula. The sequence goes on from NC_052155.1 coordinate 22,904,942, forward strand.
CTGGGACACTTTGGAAAGCTTTATATTGAGGGCCTCAAGAGCTGTAGGGGATCCCAAAACAGCCCACGACATTGACATACCACCCCAGGAGGAGTTCCAACCATGCTTCTTGGATGAGATCAAGGATCACGGATTCTCATTTTGGATTGCTGATACCTCTGCAAACGGTCACCTCACCAATTTCATGTTAGTCACAAGAGCAGGTGTATGGTCCTCTCGGATAAAGAACTGTGGCTGACAGACCTCTGACTATGGGCAACAGACACAACACACTGTGGTCCTGGAAGAATCTGACTTCCAGTCCTCGGCATGTCCCTAGAACCATTCCATATGCCAACAAGCAGGTATTTGAGATCCTGAATGTCACCAGAAACTAATCCTTTCTCTCAAGCAGGGATGTATAGGTTTCCCAAAATATCCTCAAAATGGCAAATGAGCCCAAAACAACTACAATGATGTGGAGATGCCGCCGTTGGTCTGGGGTGAACACAGTAAGAAGTCTTACAACACCAGGTTAAAGTCCAACAGGTTTGTTTTTGAAACACTAGCTTTCGGAGCATTGCTCCTTCCTCAGGTGAATGAAGAGGTATGTTCCAGAAACATGTATATAGACAAAGTCAACGATGCAAGACAATGCTTTGAATGCGAGCATTTGCAGGTAATTAAGTCTTTACAGATCCTTACCCCTATCTTTGGATCTGTAAAGACTTAATTACCTGCAAATGCTCGCATTCAAAGCATTGTCTGGCATCATTGACTTTGTCTATATATATGTTTCTGGAACATACCTCTTCATTCACCTGAGGAAGGAGCAGTGCTCCGAAAGCTAGTGTTGAAACAAACCTGTTGGACTTTAACCTGGTGTTGTAAGACTTCTTACTGTGATCAACTACAATGGAATGGGAGGTTCCCGCGAAGACCATTGGTACAGATTGTTACGATGATGTGACTTGTGCATGCGTAATATTAATCTGTAATTTCATCGGCTTACCAAACATACACTGAACTGCTTAAAAATGTTTTTGAAAAGACAGGGACTAAAGATGGCTACCACAAGTCATCTGACACCTGGTACTTCAGCAATCTGTTTCTGGAACGTACCAATGTGGAATACAATTCAGACATGTATGATATCCTTCTCTGGAATTTCACACTCGAGGATGTCAAGAACTACTTCAAAGGGATTTATCAAGATATGCTCAACTTACATTTACATTTTTATAAGACTACCTCTCCAGGGGAGACAAAAAGTCTGGTAGAACAATAGTTAAATGCAAGATGTTTTTCTATCTCATCAAGGTGGATAATGACTTCTTCAATGGATTAATGATTGGAACATTGCAGAATCTAATCACCTTCAGCCATGAACAAAAGCACCATCGGTTCAGATATCAGGGGCTGGATTCTCCAAAAATGGGGCTACGTCCCCATGCCAACGTAAAAACGCTGGTGATTTCCTCCAGACTTTCCTGAAATAAATATAGAGCAATTGACTTACCTGCAGGGGCCTAGCAGGGTCCCAGAGTGCTTCAATCAGCTTTGGCTGCGGATATGGGCCCCCGCACGTCCGGTTCCGAGTTTGTGCATGTGCACGGCGGCGGCCGCGCCGATCGCCATGGCGGACTCGGACCGCGGACCAGCATCACAAAACAAGGTCCCCCTGATCATCCCCGCACCACTTCATCCGACCCGCCCCATCGCTGCCCCAGCTGCCCATAAGCCCCCCCCCCCCCAGTACTTGATCCCCCCGCCCATCACCAGGGCGGCCATGGACTGAGCCCGCAGCCGCATGTGTCATGACCGGCCAGACGTGGGCAGAACCACGCCATTGGGAAACTTGGCCGGTCAGGACCGGAATATCGATGGGAGGTCCCCAGGCAATGGCCCCCCAGCCGTGTGGCATAATTCGCGGGGGAGCAATTCACCGGGCCTGATTCGGGTATAAAGGTCGATTCTCTGCCCCCGCGACAAACGTAATTTCGGAGCGGGGCTATGGAGAATCCAGCCCCAGATATACAAACGCCTTCTGAAATCATTATGCGGAGGCAGACGTCAATTGACTGAAGTAACTATTTTGAAATCTCTTTAATTTAGATTGCTGATCTGTAAAAGCTGCCAATGGATAAGTAGGAGCTCCCTTCTCTATTATCCCAAGTTAAGACCCTACCTCTTACAGTTTAAAATCCAGCACGGAGATAGTGAATTTTCATTTGAAAGGATCCACATTGAGTTTTTGGAAAAATGGATGATGGTTTTAAAAGAAATGATGTCTGGCAATTGCAGCTGCATATGCTTCCACTCCACTCCTGGTTCTTCAAAATCACTGTGCAAGACCAACCAAAATCAAAGACTCATAAACAGTGAACCTTCAACTGTTTTACCTTTCAACTTTGGTTAAGAAAGTAACTTCCTATTATACATGACTTCATTATACATATTTTGCATGCTTGTGTATGTGGGTTGCAAAGTTTGAGACGCAGGTTTATAAAACAACCTTTCCCTTAAATATTTTGCTATCTTTACCTAGGTGGGTTTTTAACTCGATATAAACTGATCCCTTTTTGATTCAAACCTCAAGAAAGCCTGTCAGGCTCATTTTTTACAATCAGTATGTAAACGGTTCAACACAGACACTGAATAAATACCTCCACCTTTCTCAATACTTCACCAAACCTATTACAGTCATGTTTTGCCCCTCATGAAAGTGGCAGGTTACATTGAGCGAGCAGTGAGCAAAGCATATGGGATTTTAGGCTTCATAAGTAGAGGTATTGGGTACAAAAGTAGGGAAGTTATGCTGAATCTGTAAAATGCTGTGGTTGAGCCCCAACTCGAATATTGCACCCAGTTCTGGTCACTGCTCTCTAGGAAGGATGTGAGGATTCCTGAGAGGGTATAGAGGACATTTACCAGATTGGTTCCAGGGATGAGGAATTTTAGCTACCAGGTTAGGTTCCAGGGGCTGGGCCTTTTCTCACTAGAAAAAATGGGATTGAGGGACTAGAGGTGTACAAGATCATTACAGGTTTAGGTAAGATTGACAAGGAAAATCTGTTCCCACCACTGACACACAGTAGCAACATTGTGTACTATCTACAAGATGCCCTGAGGGATCTCACTCAACCTTCTCAGACAGCACCTTAAAAAATCCACAACCACTACCATCTAGAACAGTGGTTCTCAACCGGGGTCCACATGGACCCTGGGTGTCCCTGTAACATTACTGGGGGTCCACACAAAAAAAATACCGAATTGGGGGTCCACGGTGATATTTTAGTGGTCCATAGAGCAATTCTACTTCAGAACAATTGTTATTACTGAGAATCAAGTAGAAGAAAAAAATGTTTGTTTTCATGATGAATATTCACCTTTCTCTCTCGCACTGACAAAGGTCAAAGAGAGATTATAATCTATCTAATTTACCTTGAGGGCTGAAGGGGCTCAGAACCAAAAAGGTGCATTTGCTGTGTTTATTTTTGTGGTACTGTATTATGAGAAAAAAAAATCCATACCGGTTGATGACAAATGGGTTTATTGTGCTTTAATGTCAGTTGTTGTTGAAGATTGCCCGGGCTATTGTCCCCTAGGAACAGCCCGGAGGACCTTTAATGACAGAAGCAGCTTATTAAATACCCACGGTTGACCTGACGCTTATGCCACGTTTCTCCTTGACAAGTTTAATGAATGATTTAACACAGTAATCACTAGAAACTGTGTATATTTGATATGAATTGGTTATTTTTAGAGTAATTTAATTCAATTTAGTCAGTAAAAAGTTTTTTTCATTACTTTTCATATTAGAATAAGTTTGGCAACGTACAAAAATACCGCTAATCCGTTTCCAACCCTCACGGTAAGGTAGATGGACTTTAGGATTAGTTTACCACGCATATAAGAAGCTTTTTTTTCTGTGGAATGGCTATGGGGGTCCACAAAAAAAAATTAAGAGGAAAAGGGGTCCATGGGTTAAAAAAGGTTGAGAACTCCTGATCTAGAAGGACAAGGGCAATAGACACATGGGAATACCACCACCCGGAAGGTCCCTTCCAAGACGAAAATAACTTGGAACTATATTGCCATTCCTGCTCTGTTACTGCGTCAAATTCCTGGAACTCCCTCCCTAACAGCACAGTGGGTGTACCTACACCTCAGAGACGACAGTTGTTCAGAAAGACAGCTCATCACCTTCTCAAGGGCAACTAGGAGCGGACAAGGAATGTTGGTCTGGCTAGTGATGCCCACATCCAAAGAATTAATTAAATAAAATAGGAGTAGATATATTTTGAAAAATACAATTGCAAATGGAACGAGATGAGGTGTATGGGACGGGACTAAGTGCATAAGACTTGGGGCAGGCACAGAAACAATGAACTATTCTGTAAATTCGCTGCTTCAATCATTCGCATCTGGTTTTGAAGCAGAAATGTAAGTTGGCAACCCGACTTGTGATTGGCTAATGGCGAGTTCTATGTCATTGGACAGAGGTTGTATTTGGATTGGCTGCCATCATGGAAGTGGAGCCAATTAGATGTACTCAGTTACTATATCCAACTCAAGAAAAAGGGGTTCAGTGCTCTCTCCGCTGCTCTGGCCATTATTGTGGTTGCAATGATGCACTTTCGAAGACTTCATTAGTGAACAAAAAAGGATCTATTGGGTGATCTTCAAGAGCAGGAGCATATTTGCAACTCGCCCTAAAATACCTCTGCCTCGGGTAACTCCTCCCTGTGGGGTGATTCCCCACACTGAGTCCTGATTGGTCACCCAGGTCAGGTGACTCTTACTCTGCTGTGTTGGCCGTAAAGAGACAGCCACTACCGTAGTTGAATTGGAGACTTAGGGTTGTGAATCCAAAATGCCTTTTCTCCCTCAAAACAAAAAACAAAACCTGCTTGTATTAGAATTTTTACTGCACGTAATTTTCTCTTTGATTCTCTCACCTTGTCACTGGCAATGGATTACACCTATTTTTAATACAGTCAGAGAAAATCTGGTTTGTACGCAGTCACTGATGTGTTTTAGCTAAGTTAATGACAGAGGAAATTCACCTCCATATAATTCTCAAGGTTTTAGGTAAATGGCACCTTTAGAACAAGTTTCTTATGTGACCTTTCTCTCTTTTCAGGGTATTTTATTCCTTCTGCCTTAGACACGGGTGAGGTAATGAGCCAGACAATCTCTACTCAGAAACTGGAGTTGTCTAAAATTGGGCGATTAAACTACCTCCTCGAAATGCTCTCCAGTGTGCATTTTAATTAATCTTCCCATCTCCCCAGTAGCTAGGCCCAGATCAAGCATTACCCGTGTGGGTAACAATGGGTGTAGACCCATAATTCATCGCTTTCGCCCTTGCCCCTTGATGCTGCTGTGTGAAATCCCAGAGCACTGTTAAAACCGCATTCCTGAAGAGATCACTTAACTGCTACGTCATTAAACTGCTACATAGAAATTGAACATCGAAAGGCGAACCCCATTGTCCATAAATCATCACCATTTCTTAAGGTTGTGAGTATTACATACCCAGATTGAGAGTGGAGCAGCACTGATGAATGTGTTGACCAACAGAGAATGTCTCGAGGGTTTAGACCAGGATACTGTGAAATGCGTTCTGACCTGCACCTTTGTTGTCTTGTGCTTCTATACAGGGTGGCCCAATGATGACTCCTTTACCAGCTGCTACACCATTGAAACCGGGATCCACTGTAAGCCTCACTTCAATGAATTGCCGCCACGATTTCTTTCACATGGTGTGAGCCATCTCCTTCTTGCACAAACACACTCGACAAATTGCGTTGTTTCTTTTTTCCTCCAGACATTTCCATTCTTTGGGGTTCTCCCTGCAATTCTCAATGAACATGGTGAAGAGCTGGAAGGAGAGGCTGAAGGTTACTTGGTAGGTGCTCAGTTCATCTCCGACAGGACTTTCTTAAAACTCTCAACCGACTACCAAATAAATGTCACAATACCGAGGTTCCAGATAGTTCTGTACACGAGAAATCGTATTTCTTAACTCGTTTGCAAAATGGTGTGGAAGTTGCATGGAACCCTTTGTTGCTGCTGATGTGCTGCGTAGGGTTACATCGCTTTGATGCCAATATAAAATAAGAAGAGGAAATGCTGGAGCGACTCAGCAGGTCAGACAGCCTCAGTACAGAGGGAAACAAAGTTAATGGGCGTGATTTTCACTCTCGCGATGGGCAGCGGAAGTGGGGAAATTTCCCAGCTCAGTATGCCTGCCTCGGGAGACTCGCAGAGTTGGGATTTTCATTCTGGGGTGGAAGCATGCTAACTGGAGTGGCAGCCACAGGGACCGCTGTGTGCAGAAGTGGGCTTTCTAACAGGCCTGTCTCGATGGTCTGGGACCAGTTGCAGTAAGAAAAAGACAGAAAACAGCCCTCTAAACCTCACCCCTCACCCCCCCACCCCGTACACTCCCCATGCCCTCTCCGTGCCATGTCATGTTCTCCACCCACCCACAAGAGCATCTCATGTAGAGTAAAGGTTTAATAGTTATGTTCATGAGATAGTATTGATAATAAATCATGTGTGAAAAAGCTTTAAAAAATAATTGATGCATAACTTTCTTACAAAATCACCTTCTATTATTGCCCTATAAAAGTGGCAATCAACCAGACTGTTAAAGTATCAATGGAAGAAACTGCAAGCACTTGACACCTCTTTAACTTGTGTAAATAAACATTGAGCAAGTGGGAACTAGATCTATCACAGAACGTAGTCAATCAAGCAATGTTTTTCTTTGGCTACAGTGGTTTCAACAGACTTCTAGATTGACAGACAGTTTTCTCTAGATTGGCAGGGGATGGGGCAATGGAAAATCCCATTGACAAGCGGCGAGAGTACAGAATCCCACTGCAATGCATGGCGCAGCCAAATTTTCCGTCCTCGTTTGCAGGGGTAGCGGGCGGATTCGCAATGGAGAATCCCGCCCGTAATAAACGCACTGCACAATGTGTCAATGCCCCTGGAGGACTATGCCAATGGAATTATTTAACTTGTGGAATCAACCTGTTCTGTCTTTGTTTCAGGTGTTCAAACAACCTTGGCCGTCTATACTGCGTACGGTGTACGGAGACAATGAGCGCTTTGAGATGACGTACTTCAAAAAGTTCCCAGGGTTTTATCTCACTGGAGACAGTAAATCACTATTTCTCTTTCAATGAATTTTAAAATTAAATGTCGGCTTACGTGAATAAGCCTCCTTTGTGCTGAACCCGCCTTTGGTGTTTAGATGGTTGGTGATTGGTTTAAAGCTGAGTGACGAAAATGACCTATTTCACTTGCTTTATGCCAAAAGAAAATCACAATCTTGAAGAAATGTTTACAAACGTACAGGTTAGGAGCAAGAGTAGGCCACTCAACCCTTCGAACCTGCTCCACCGTTTAACATGATCATGGTTGACCTGACTAACCTGCGATAACCTTTCACCCCCTTGTTTACCACAAATCCATCTCCCTCTGCCTTGATAATATTCAAAGACTCTGCTCCAACTGCCTTTTGATGAAGAGAGTTCCAAAGAATCAGTGCACTCTGAGAGAAACAAATGTCTTGTTATCCCTGTCTTAAATGGGTGATTCTTCATGTTTAAACACTGACCCCTAGTTCTAGATTCTCAGACCAAAGGAAACATCCTCTCCACATCCACCCTGTCAAAACCCCTCAGGATCTTATATGTTCCAATCAAGTCATTTCTTACTCTTCTGAACTCTAGCAGATACAAGCCTAGCCTGTCCAATCGTTCCTCATAGGATGACCTGCCAGTTCCTCGTATCAGTTTAGTAAAACCTTCTCTGAACTGCTTCCAATACATTTATATCCTGCCTTAAAATAAGGAAGCTAATACTGTACACAGTACTCCAGCTATGGGCTCACCAGTGTCATCTATAACTGAAGCATAACCTCCCTACTCTTGTATTCAATTCCTCTCGCAAACAACAACTTTCTATTAGCTTTTCTAAATACTTGCTGTACCTGCATACTGGCCTTTTGCGATTCATGCACAAGGATGCCCAGATCCCTCTGCACCCCAGAGCTCAGCCATTTAGATAATATGCTTCCTGCTCAAATGGACAGTTTCACCTTTGCCCACATTATTTGCCATTTGCCAGATTTTTGTCCCCTGACTTAACCTATCAATGTTCCTTTGTAGCCTCCCTATGTCCTCTTTACAATTTACTTTCCTACCTATCTTTGCATCATTAGGAAATTTAGCAACCAGACCTTTTGTCCCTTCATCCAAGTTATCTTAAAAAATTTCATCAAGTTGAGGGCCCAATACTTGATCCCTGTGGCACACTATTAACATCACGCCAAACAGACAAAGCACCATTTATCCCTACCCTTTGTTTCCTGTTAGCTCGCCAATCTTCAACACATGCCAATATGTCACGCCCCACACCACAAGCCTTTTATTTTCCACCATAACATTTGACGTGTCAATACTGGGGCATGTTCTGTTGGTACGAATACTGATGACCCAGTAAAAGGCTTCAGAGTTCAATGATACCTAGACTCACGTTTTTCTGTGTTAGTACCTGTGTATAACGTTCTATATTGAGAGACTAAATCGGTTAGGATTATGTTAATTGAGTTTAGAAGAGTGAGGGAGGATCTCATAGCGACTTATAAAATTCTAACAGAATTAGACAGGGTAGATTCAGAAAGAATGTTCCCGTTGGTGGGGGAGTCCAGAACTAGGGGTCATAGTTTGAGGACAAGAGGTAAACTTTTAGGACTGAGGTGAGGAGAAATTTCTTCACCCAGAAAGTGGTGAATCTGTAGAATTCACTACCACAGAAAGTAGTTGAGGCCAAAACATTGTGTAATTTCAAGGAGGAATTAGATACAGCTCTTGGGGCTAAAGGGATATGGGTGGGAGGGTCGGGTGAGGAGGTGGGGGAGAAGACAAGATCAGGGTATTGAACTAGATGATCAGCCATGATCAGAATGAATGGCGGAGCAGGCTCGAAGGGCTGAATGGCCTCCTCCGCTTCTATTTCTATGTATAACTTTTATACATAAACAGTAGATATGTTTGGACTTCAATTCTAATTTGAGTGGTCTAAATTCCTTTAGTGAATTGTTTTATATTATTACTTATACATTTTCCTTCCCCAGTAATACCTTATTGGTGCCATCAAGTTTGGTACTAATTATCAAGTGTTTAAGTATTTTCTCACAGCGGATATGAACGGTTAAAACCTGCGTTCACAGTCCCTTGCTTACAATCATTGGCCTTTAAAAAAATATCTTTCAGACCTTAATGCAGGGAGTAGGAAAGTCGGGGCCAAGATTTAGGCCTGGAAATTTGACTGTGCACGAGAACAGGGCTGGATAGGGACTGCGTGCCGCCAGCTCATTACAATGAGTCATGCCTGCCGACTGCACTACCTGTGCTGTTTATTAGCTGCGTCTGTTTATGGGGTATGGGAGGCATACTTGCTGATGTCACTTAAAGGCAGGGAGAAACTCCTAAACAGGGGGTGCACTCTGGCTGCAGGGAAAGTGGCTCATAGGGGATAAAATAGTTGGAAGAGGGGACCCAGAATGCACCAACAAAATTCAATACAACTTATTTGTGAAGCAAACCCTTAAATAGATCCTTGGTTAGACGGCATCATATTGGCCCAGTTTTGGTTTCCCGAGTGAGTGATGTACTGGCCTTCAAACAGGTTCAGAAGAATGATTGAGGAGCTGGGTCAATGTACTTCATAACGATATGGAAACCCAATAGAGTTATACAAAACCTGAATATTGCTGCAAAAAAAGAGACATTTTTTTGTCGAAGTTTTTCATCTTGCACTCATCAGGACAACCCACAAGAGTACCAAATGTAAAGGGAGCAACAATTTATACTGCATGAGAAGAGTGTGCTGAGAGCGATACAAAATAATCAGAGGGCTGGATTACGTACCTATTGCTCGATCAATTCAGTCAGGCAAATGGGAAGGACATCAATTTGAACTACGGTAGAAATAAGCTAGATATTAGATGGTATTTCTTTCCCCCCCCGAGTGTATTGAGCCTCTGGAATGCATTGCCAGCTTGTGCAGTGTGAGCAGAATTTCTGAATGCCTTGGATCTAGAGGGGATTTGATAGGATGGATATCAGGAGAATAATGAGGGAGTGGAATTTTCCAGATTTTGCTTTCTCTGACTGTGTGAGGAGCCAGTGGGGTGAGCTGGAGGGGGTGGGTCAGAGCCGATGGTACATTCCTGCCTTTTCTTTAAGTGTTACCAATTATTCATGAAGGTTATTCATGAAGACCCCGCCTTCTCAACCTCACTCCTCGCCTAAGGTGTGGGGACCCTCAGGTGAAATCACCACCAGTCAGCTCTCCCCCAAAAGGGGAAATCAGCCTATGGTCCTCGGGGTCAATGGCGACTTTCATTTTATTCATTTTCACCAATCAGATTCAACTGAAGTAATGTTTCAGACTGGTTTGAAGAGAAGCAACAGCATCCTGCGCGATTTAGTTTTGAAACATGAGTACGACAGAAAGCAACATTTAAATATCTTCCTTCTGGTTTTTATTCACAATTAGTCAGCTGAAATGGATAAATAATGAAAGAGCTACTTTTGAAGCTATGTGACTGCCACTGTTACTCACAGAAAGTTTGCTGTCCAGGTTGCAGGCGAGATGGAGATGGTTATTACTGGATCACTGGACGGATAGATGATATGCTGAATGTCTCAGGTAGAAATATTAATGGCCTTTCAAACGGGATTATCGCTTTGTTTAGACCTGGTTGTAACTGAAAGAAAAAAAGTCTAATGTAATTTCTGACCAGCAAGAGGAATGCCTGAGCGGAGATACATCATTTAAAAAATAATTCATTTAGATAGTGCCTTGCACAACGTTCAAACATTCCAAAGTGCTTTTCAGCCACTGATGTAATATCAAAGTGTAATCACTGTTGTAATGTGGAAAACACAACACAGCAAGATCCCAGAATTGGCAAGTGATGATGATCAGATAATCTACTTGGAACCATAGAATTCCTACACTGCACAAGGAGGTCATTCGGCCCATCGGGTCTGCACTGACCCTCTCTGAAAGAGAACCCTACCTAGACTCACACCTCCGCCCCATCCCCGTAACTCCATCTAACCTGTACATCTCTGGGCTGTGGGAGGAAACCGGAACACCCGGAGGAAACCCACGCAGATACAGGGAGAACGTACCAACTCCACACAGACAGCCACCTAAGGTGACTTGAACCCGGGTCCCTGATATTGTGAGGCAGCAGAGCTAACCAGTGTGCCACCGTGCCGCCCTATTGGAGCATACTTGTGTCCTGTCCCTTTAGGAAGCCTTTAGTCAGCATGGAAACGTAATATTCCAGCAGTATGCCATGAATATTTCTACGATTCAGGTCTTTAAATTAAGGATACTTGTTAATTCTGGCTATCAAAAGGGCCACAGGGAGTGCATCTTACTCGTGTGACAGTTTCTTCCTCTGTACTCACTGCCTCAAGCACATATTTTTCCTTGGAAAGATTTTAAGACGGTGTTGGTCTGAGAGAAGGTTCCATAAGGACAGGGAGATGATGACCAAAACATTCCCATTTGGGGACTAAGTCCTGTGGCAGGGGGCGGGAATGTGGAATTTTTCTTGTTATGGGGCGGTGGAAAAACACGGCGAACCTTCTGGTCCCGACCTCATTAATTATATAACCAGATATTATGCGTCATATTCTGGCTGGGCACTCCTCATGGTATGCAGTCCGCTGTCCTTTCCAGTTGCTATATTGAAAAGGCACCTAACATCACTGATCCGGGCTCAAAGGCAATCAGGAGTGGGAAGTTCAGTGAAAGATCCAAAAATCGGTGTTACGCAGGCGTGAATTTATAGAATCATATAATCATAGAATTTCTACAGTGCAGACGTAGGCCATTTGACCCATCGAGTCTGCACCGACCCTAGGCCCAATCCACCGCTCTATCCCTGCCACACCACCTTGGGGCGATTTAGCATGGCCAATCCACCTAACCTGCACATCTTTGGACTGTGGGAGGAAACCGGGGCACCCGGAAGAAACTTACGCTGACATGGGGAGAATGTGCAAACTCCACACAGTCACCCGAGGTCAGAATTGAACCTGGGTCCCTGGTGCTATGAGGCTGCAAGCTAATCACTGTGCCACCATGCCGCCCAAGATCCTTTGCTGATGGCCACCATGGCGGATAGGGAATGCCCCTGGAGGCCAGAGGAACCTCATTTGCATCTCACTAATGGATACAGATGAAGGCTTGACCACACCTGCCTAATTCTCTGTGATGCCGGTGGGAAAAAACGTAAGTGTTAAATATGTTTGGAACACCTTGGCGGGCAGATGTTGGGATTCACCTGAACAATGCCTGGGGCTGCCTCCGGAGTTCAGGATAGAGGCCACCCGCAACTCCGGACCTCGGAACAGCCCGCAGTAGGGCGGCTACATCTGCTGTATCTCAGGTGTCCAGTGCATTGAGTCATTTACCTATCCACCTGTATCTATGGTTCAGCCCTTTGATTGACACAAGATTGGCGGCTGTGAAGCCTGGGAGATGAGCGTCGCTGTGCTGGAGACATTGCTGCTCAACAGGGGTTTTCCCAACACACCACCAATGCCTGACGCAGGAGGACATTTCAGAGAACTTTGCAACATTCATATCTATTGATTGTATCCGCCACTTGGGAGTTCCCCTCCGAGCCACACACCGTCCTGATTTGGAAATGTATTGCTGTTCAAAATCCTGGAATTCTCTCCCTAACAGCACTGTGGGTGTACCTACACCACACGGACTGCAGCGGTTCAACAAGATGGCTGACCACCATCTTCTCAAGGGCAACAGCTATACCCACATTGCAAAGAACGATAAAATAAAAATGATATTGAAGTATGCTTGAGCAATTACTAGACTCACCGGGATTGCTGTAACAAGCAGTGGATTTTCCAAGGAAACCCCTGATGCACGATCAATGACCTCGGAAGCGAGGTTGTAGTCCAACTGAAGGCTTTAATAAGCTAGATGTTTGCCCCAGCAATTCAGATACAGAAAGGAAGCTGCTGGGGCTACACGGGCTCTTATACCCCGCCTTGCAGGGCGGAGCTACCATCCAGTCTCAACCAATAGACAACATGCATTATCTACCAATGGTGTCCCAGCATTATTAGGTACCGTAATACCTCTAACCATACTACCACAACCCCACTGACTTCCCGCTCCTCCGCCCATGTCACATTGGACCTGGACACCGTTAACTCCTAAGCCTCATTAACATGTTCCATATTTGTGTGACCAACGGCTTCCCTCTCACGCTTGAATAATTGTGTTGCTCCAGGAGGGTGTCTCCTGTTAGGAAAGTGAGGGGAGCAGACGTTTCAGACAGGAGAGACTTAAAGCCACCTTGGGAGGGCCTGATGTGATCGACAAGCTTAATCTGATAGGTCTCGTCTGCTTCAGATCTCTCTCTCTGGACTAGCGGGAAGGCTTCCTTACTCAGATCTTGCTGTGGCGCATAACTCGTACTGCTCACCACATCGATATGTGTTTTGAGTCTTTCTTCTTACACCAACAGGTCACCTGCTGAGCAGTGCTGAGGTGGAGTCGGCACTGGCAGAGCACAGTGCAGTGGCCGAGGTTGCTGCAGTGAGCCATCCACACCCAGTGAAGGGCGAATGTATTTACTGTTTTGTCACTCTGAAGGATGGAAGAGAATTGACTCAGACCATTACAGATGAACTGAAAAACAAAGGTACCTCGGCCTAGTTGCACAAGGCTTAGGTTACGCTGGAAATGAGGCTCCAAATGAAGGAACTCAGTAACAAAAACCTGGGACCTGGAGCTTTATCCAACATTCTCTTTATTATGAGGGAGGCTGGGCCTGAGATAAGGAATAGGAGCAGGAGTAGGCCAATCAGCTCCTTGAGTTTGATCCACCATTCAATAAGAACATGGCTGATTTGATTGTGGTCTTAACTCCACTTTCCTGCCTGTCCCCAGCGTGCACCCCCCACTCCCCCCACCCCCACCAACATCACACCCATAACTCTGAACCCATAACCCTTGTCGATCACAAATCTGTCTAATATATTCAACGGGACAGACCCCACTGCTCTCTGGGGAAGAGAACTCCGAACTCTGAGAGAATTAATCTCTTCCCATCTTCATCTTAAACAGAGTGTCGGGGTGGGGGAGGTAGGGGCACGGTGACATTTTTCTGACACCGAGGCCAGAGTGCTACCAACGAAGACACAGTTATCCACTTTCGTGGCCCATATCACTCATGCCAGAAGGCTGCTGTTATGAGAAAAGGGACATCACACCGAAGAAGGACTTTCATGACCTTGACGAGTTTATAGATTTCATAGAATTTCATAGAATTTACAGTGCAGAAGGAGGCCATTCAGCCCATCAAGCCTGCACCGGCTCTTTGGAAATAGCGCACCACCCAAGGTCAACACCTCCACCCTATCCCCAGAACCCATTAACCCCACGCAACACTAAGGGCAATTTTGGACACTAAGGGCAATTTATCATGGCCAATCCACCTAACCTGCACATCTTTGGACTGTGGGAGGAAACCGGAGCACCCGGAGGAAACCCACGCACACATAAGCACATAAGAATATACGAACTAGGAGCAGGAGTAGGCCATCTGGCCCCTCGAGCCTGCTCCACCATTCAATGAGATCATGGCTGATCTTTTGTGGACTCAGCTCCACTTTCCGGCCCGATCACCATAACTCTTAATCCCTTTATTCTTCAAAAAACTATCTATCTTTACCTTAAAAACATTTAATGAAAGAGCCTCAACTGCTTCACTGGGCAAGGAATTCCATAGCTTCACAACCCTTTGGGTGAAGAAGTTCCTCCTAAACTCAGTCCTAAATCTACTTCCCCTTATTTTGAGGCCATGCCCCCTAGTTCTGCTTTCACCCGCCAGTGGAAACAACCTGCCCGCATTTATCCTATCTATTACCTTCATCATTTTATATGTTTCTATAAGATCCCCCCTAACCATTCTAAATTCCAACGAGTACAGTCCCAGTCTACTCAACCTCTCCTCGTAATCCAACCCCTTCAGATCTGGGATTAATTTAGTAAATCTCCTCTGTACACCCTCCAGTGCCAGTACGTCCTTTCTCAAGTAAGGAGACCAAAACTGAACACAATACTCCAGATGTGGCCTCACTAACACCTTATACAATTGCAGCATAACCTCCCTAGTCTTAAACTCCATCCCTCTAGCAATGAAGGACAAAATTCCATTTGCCTTCTTAATCACCTGTTGCACCTGTAAACCAACTTTCTGTGACTCATGCACTAGCACACCCAGGCCTCTCTGCACAGCAGCATGCTTTAATATTTTATCATTTAAATAATAATCCCGTTTGCTGTTATTCCTACCAAAATGGATAACCTCACATTTGTCAACATTGTATTCCATCTGCCAGACCCTAGCCCATTCACTTAACCTATCCAAATCCCTCTGCAGACTTCCAGTATCCTCTGCACTTTTCGCTTTACCACTCAGATTAGTGTCGTCTGCAAACTTGGACACATTGCCCTTGGTCCCCAACTCCAAATCATCTATGTAAATTGTGAACAATTGTTCACACACGGGGAGGATGTGCAGACTCCGCACAGACAATGACCCAAGCCGGAATCGAACCTGGGGACCCTGGAGCTGTGAAGCAGTTGTGCTATCCACAATGCTACCATGCTTACCGCTGTAAGAATCTTCTACGGGAACTGTAAACAAAAGAATGAAAATGTCTTCATTCTTTAATGCTGACGCATTTCACCTGGACAGGCAACAAGGCAAAATCACTGGAAAATAATGCAGTGAAACTTACTTATGATCTCTCTTTACATTTGTAGTACGAGAAAAGATTGGACCAATAGCAATACCTGACTACATCCAGAATGCACCTGGGCTCCCAAAAACCCGTTCAGGTAAATCATGTGTCATTCTGAGGGTCTGAGACCGCAGCGGGTAAAGTTAAGGCCATTTGTAAAAAGCATCCACCTAACAAAACACCTTTTTTAACCAATCATTTCTTTCTTTTCCGAAGGTAAAATAATGAGACGCATCCTGAGGCATATTGCTTGCAATGAAAAAGATTTGGGGGATACTTCTACCCTCATAGACCCGACGGTGGTGGAAGTCCTGTTCAGCCAGCGATGTCAAGCAGCTGCTTAAAATAGTGCAGAGAATGGCCTGTTCCAATCAGATCCAGTACTAAGCAAGGACAACTTTGAACAGACCGGTCCAATTAGGGGCCTGTAATTGTACTGCGCACATATTCTAACCAGCAATGTACTTGTTAAAAAGGAAATCATTACAAATACTTAACAACCTGTCTTGTTAAGGAATTTCTTTGTATAAACTGCTTTTTAACATTCAATTGTTTCTTAAATGATTCTAGGATTTTATACCTCCCCTACACTAGGGGGACTTGATTCCAACATATTGATCTTAATGCCAAAAGGTATTCACTACTATCAATCGGCACGTGACCTTTCACTGGTTTGAATCTATGTCGCCTATTTCTATTTTCCACAATTTAAACCCAGATTCTGCACGAACGTTTTTTACACCACAAACTATATTTGTAACCTTTCTAAATCAATCCCTCTCCTGCTTCCTTTCCAGATTGAAAAACTCAAATTTCCCCCCTTCTTCCTCAGAGTCTCCCACTCTGTCGGAGATTTCCTGCTCCGATTCCAGTGTTTGAACATCTCCTCTGTCTCTCACTGATCATCGCATTTATATTTCCGGCATCCATTTTACCTGCAAAGTTGATGGAACCATCAATTCACTAGACACGTGCTTTAAGATATGAACAGTGGTTTTAATCTACTTACAACAGAGCCAGCCTGTTCCACGTTGAACTCTCGATGAACTGAACGACTGGCTCTGAGCATTGGTATTTATACAGCAGTCCGGAGGAGGAATAGTGGGCGGAGCCAAGGGTGGAGCCCTGTACAAACTCCTAAGCATTTCCAGTCCTACTCCCCCTAGTGGTCGGGCAACACAACTGCGTTTATCAATGCATGGTCTCATGTATATACAATACAGTGTGAATTACGGAGTTATATTCACCACAAAAGTCACTGCGTGGGGAGGGGTATGCGTCTCATGTTTCTCTTCAGAGTCCTTACGCTAATCTTCGGTTTCAAGCCTGTTCGCATCTTTTATGGGTTTGGCCTATTCTCTGCCTTCCAGAGGTTGTGGTGTTGCAAAAGCTTTGCAATATTTCGTTTGGCCGAAGCTGCTGTTCTCCGTTGGCCCTCTAATCACGCAGCATTTTCTTGCTTTCACCTCAGTCGGCCCCTTCTCTTTTCTCCCAGAAGGATTAGTGCCAGTGGTTAGTGCCAGGGACCCGCATTCAATTCCGGCCTCGGGTGACTGTCTGACTGTGTGGAGTTTGCGCATTCTCCCCGTGTCGGCGTGGGTTCCCTCCGGGTGCTCCGGTTTCCTCCCACAGTCCAAAGATGTGCAGGTTAGGTGGATTGGCCATGCTAAATTGCCCCTTAGTGGGGTTACAGGGATGGGGTGGGGGAGTGAGCTTGGGGAGGGTGCTCTTTCAGAGGGTCTTTGCAGACCTGATGGGCTGAGTGGCCTCCTTCTGCACTGTAAGGATTCTATGAAGTAGCGATTCTATGAAGATCATTTTTCCATGTGTCTCACTTTTAATTGGTTTATTAATCTATCTCAAGTCACATTTGTTGAGTCTGAGATTGTATATTTTGGGATCATGTTGGATGCTCAGCATTATACCCATTTATATGGAATTACATCCCATTTAACAAAACTGAGGCACACCATTCATCCCAACCAGTTTGTGTTGGCATTTAACCTCCTTCTTCCCAGTTGCCATTCAATTCCGACATCTCCTTAGTTCCCTTTCCCTCAATTGTTTCATGGTACCTGTTTCAACCTCTAACTCAGGCAATGCATTCCACAGTCCCGCAGCCCCATGTGTAAAAATCTTTCCCTTGCGCCCTATCATCACCTTCATGGTATATCAGTGTGTCCTCATTCTAGGCACCACATAGTTTGTTTAACCTGTCCCGTCCTTTCAAATTTCAAATCAATCTTCTCTGTGCGAACGAAATCAGGCACAATTTCTCAATTCTTTCCTCAAATGAAAATTTTGTTATGCAATGTCTTATTAAAATATTCATTGTGATTAAAATAGCTTGTGAATATTTCCATTTCCCCACTTTCTTCCACTTCTCTCTTTTGGGGGAGATAATCTTGTGAGGGGTGGTCATAATGCCAAAGCTAGTCCTGACGACACTCGGTGGCCATGGTTACCAATACGCCAAACCTTCCCCCACCCCCCTTGGAGCACTGAAAAGATTATGGTGCCATTGTTGTTAGCTGAGGTCGGCTAACTCGGTACAAACCAGACACTGGGAACTGGTGCAGGAGACCGGGAACCGGGGCAGGAGACCGGGAACCGGGGCAGGAGACCGGGAACCGGGGCAGGGGACCGGGAACCGGGGCAGGGGACCGGGAACCGGGGCAGGAGACCGGGAACCTTGGCAGGAGACCGGGAACCGGGGCAGGAGACCGGGAACCGGGGCAGGAGACTGGGAACCGGGGCAGGAGACCGGGAACCCGTGCAGGAGACCGGGAACCGGGACGGGCAGGAGACCGGGAACTGGGGTAGGAGACCGGGAATCGGGGCAGGAGACCGGGAACCCGTGCAGGAGACCGGGAACCGGGACGGGCAGGAGACCGGGAACGGGGTAGGAGACCGGGAATTGGGGCAGGAGACCGGGAACTGGGGTAGGAGACCGGGAACCGGGACGGGCAGGAGACCGGGAACTGGGGCAGTGGACCGGGAACCCGTGCAGGGGACCGGGAACCAGAGCAGGAGACCGGGAACTGGGGTAGGAGACCAGGAATCAGGGCAGGAGACCGGGAACCGGGGCAGGAGACCGGGAACCGGGACGGGCAGGAGACCGGGAACCGGGATGGGCAGGAGGTCGGGAACCAGGATAGGCAGGAGGCCGGGAACCGGGGCAGGAGACCGGTAACCGGGATAGGAGACCGGGAACTGGGACGGTCAGGAGACCGGGAACCGGAGCAGGAGACCGGGAACTGGGACGGGCAGGAGATTGGGAACCGGAGCAGGAGACCGGGAACTGGGACGGGCAGGAGACCGGGAACCGGGACTAGCAGGAGACCGGGAACCGGGGCAGGAGACCGGGAACCGGAGCAGGAGACCGGGAAACTGGGACGGGCAGGAGACCGGGAACCGGGGCAGGAGACCGGGAACCGGAGCAGGAGACTGGGAGACCAGGAACTGGGGATGGGCAGGAGACCGGGAACCAGGACGGGCAGGAGACCGGGTACCGGGACGGGCAGGAGACTGGGGCCGGAGATAGGAACGGGGGCAGTAGTCCGGGAACCGGGACGGGCAGGAGACCGGGAACCGGAGCAGGAGACCGGGAACTGGGACGGGCAGGAGACCGGGAACCGGGGCAGGAGACCGGGAACCGGGGCAGGAGACCGGGAACCGGAACAGGAGACTGGGAGACCAGGAACTGGGGATGGGCAGGAGACCGGGAACCAGGACGGGCAGGAGACCGGGTACCGGGACGGGCAGGAGACTGGGGCCGGAGACAGGAACCGGGGCAGTAGTCCGGGAACCGGGACGGGCAGGAGACCGGGAATCGGGGCAGGAGACCGGGAACCGGGACAGGAGACCGGGAACCGGGACAGGAGACCGGGAACCGGGACAGGAGACCGGGAACCGGGACAGGAGTCCGGGAACCGGGGCAGGAGACCGGGAATCGGGATTGGCAGGAGGCAGGGAACCGGGGCAGGAGACCAGGAACCGGGACAGGAGACCGGGAACCGGGGCAGGAGACCGGGAATCGGGATTGGCAGGAGGCCGGGAACCGGGGCAGGATACCGTGAACCGGGGCAGACAGGATACCGGGAAACGGGGCAGGAGACCGGGAACCGGGACGAGCAGGAGACCGGGAACCGTGGCAGGAGACCGGGAACCGTGGCAGGAGATCGGGAACCGGGAACAGGGGCAGGAGACGGGAACTGGGGCAGGAGAACCGGGAACCGGGAACGGGCAGGAGGACCGGGAAATAGGGGCAGGAGATCGGGAACCGGGATGGGGCAGGAGACCGGGCACCGGGGCAGGAGACCGGGCACCGGGGCAGGAGACCGGAACCAGGACGGGCAGGAGACCGGGAACCGGGGCAGGAGACCGGGAACCAGGACGGCAGGAGACCGGGAGCCGGGACTGGCAGGAGACGGGAACCGGGCAGGAGAATGTGTGGGGGTGAGTGTGAGTGAGGGTGAGTGTGTAAGGCTGGGTGTGAGACTCTGAGTGAGTGTGTGGGGCTGGGTGTGAGTCTCTCAGTGAGTGTGTGGGCTGGGGTGTGAGACTGAGTGAGTGTGGGGGGCTGGGTGTGAGACTGAGTGAGTGTGTGGGGCTGGGTGTGAGACTCTGAGTGAGTGTGTGGGGCTGGGTGTGAGACTCTAAGTGAGTGTGTGGGGCTGGGTGTGAGTCTCTGAGTGAGTGTGTAAAGCTGGGTGTGAGACTCTCAGTGAGTGTGTGGGGCTGGGTGTGAGTCTGAGTGAGTGTGTTGGGGCCGGGGTGAGACTCTGAGTGAGTGTGTGGGGCTGGGTGTGAGTCTCTCAGTGAGGGTGGGGGCTGGGTGTGAGACTGAGTGAGTGTGTGGGGCTGGGTGTGAGACTGAGTGAGTGTGTGGGGCTGGGTGTGAGACTGAGTGAGTGTGTGGGGCGGGGTGTGAGACTCTGAGTGAGTGATGTGGGGCTGGGGGGGAGACTCTGAGTGAGTGTGTGTGGGGCTGGGTGTGAGACTCCCAGTGAGTGTGTGTGGGCCGTGCTGTGAGTCTCTCAGTGAGTGTGTGGGCTGGGTGTGAGACTGAGGAGTGTGTTGGGGCTGGGTGTGAGACTGAGTGAGTGTGTGGGGCTGGGTGTGAGACTCTAAGTGAGTGTGTGGGCTGGGTGTGAGTCTCTCAGTGAGTGTGTGGGGCTGGGTGTGAGACTGGTGAGTGTGTGGGGGCTGGGTGTGAGACTCTGAGTGAGTGTGTGGGGCTGGGTGTGAGACTCTGAGTGAGTGTGTGTGGGCTGGGTGGGTGAGACTCTGAGTGAGTGTGTGGGGGGTGTGAGACTCTCAGTGAGTGTGTGGGGCTGGGTGTGAGACTTGATGTAGTGTGTGGGGCTGGGTGTGAGATCCCAGTGAGTGTGGGGGCTGGGTGTGAGTCTCTCAGTGAGTGGTGTGGGGCTGGGTGTGAGTACTCAGTGAGTGAGTGGGGCTGGGTGTGAGACTCTGAGTGAGTGTGTGGGGCTGGGTGTGAGACTCTGAGTGAGTGTGTGGGGCTGGGTGTGAGACTCTGAGTGAGTGTGTGGGGCGGGTGTGAGTCTCTCAGTGAGTTGTGGGGCTGGGTGTGAGTCTCTCAGTGAGTATGTGGGGCTGGGTGTGAGACATGAGTGAGTGTGTGGGGCTGGTGTGAGTCTCTCAGTGAGTGTGTGGGGCTGGGTGTGAGTCTCTCAGTGAGTGTGTGGGGCTGGGTGTGAGACTCTGAGTGAGTGTGTGGGGCTGGGTGTGAGTCTCTCAGTGAGTGTGTGGGGCTGGGTGTGTGACTCTGAGTGAGTGTGTGGGGCTGGGTGTGAGTCTCTCAGTGAGTGTGTGGGGCTGGGTGTGAGTCTGAGTGAGTGTGTGGGGCTGGGTGAGACACTGAGTGAGTGTGTGGGGCTGGGTGTGAGACTCTGAGTGAGTGTGTGGGGCTGGGTGTGTGACTCTGAGTGAGTGTGTGGGGCTGGGTGTGAGACTCTGAGTGAGTGTGTGGGGCTGGGTGTGAGACTCTGAGTGAGTATGTGGGGCTGGGTGTGAGACTGGGTGAGTGTGTGGGTCTGGCTGTATCTGGGTGAGTGTGTGGGGCTGGCTGTGTGAGCTCTCAGTGTGTGGGGCTGGGTGTGAGACTGAGTGAGTGTGTGGGGCGGGGTGTGAGACTCTCAGTGAGTGTGTGGGGCTGGGTGTGAGACTGAGTGAGTGTGTGGGGCTGGGTGTGAGACTCTGAGTGAGTGTGTGCGGCTGGGTGTGAGACTGAGTGAGTGTGTGGGGCTGAGTGTGACAGTGTGAGTGTGTAGCTGAGTGTGAGACAGTGAGTGTGTGGGGCTGAGTGTGAGACAGTGAGTGTGTGTGGCTGAGTGTGAGACAGTGAGTGTGTGGGGCTGAGTGTGAGACAGTGAGTGTGTGGGGCGGGTGTGAGACTCTCAGTGAGTGTGGGGCTGGGTGTGAGACTCTCAGTGAGTGTGTGGGGCTGAGTGTGAGACAGTGAGTGGGTGGGGCTGGGTGTGAGACTCTGAGTGAGTGTGTGGGGCTGAGTGTGAGACAGTGAGTGTGTGGGGCTGGGTGTGAGACTGAGTGAGTGTGTGGGGCTGGGTGTGAGACTCTCAGTGAGTGAGTGGGCTGGGTGTGGAGAGTGAGTGTGTGGGGCCGGGTGTGAGACTGAGTGAGTGTGTGGGGCTGGGTGTGAGGGGTGGGTGTGGGGGCTGGGTGTGAGACTGAGTGAGTGTGTGGGGCTGGGTGCTGTGAGACTCAGTGAGTGTGTGGGGCTGGGTGTGAGGACTGAGTGAGTGTGTGGGGTGGGTGTGACTGAGTGAGTGTGGGGGCTGGGTGTGAGACTGAGTGAGTGGGTGGCTGGGTGTGAGACATGAGTGATGTGGGGCTGGGTGTGTGATCTGAGGAGTGTGTGGGGCTGGGTGTGAGACTCAGTGAGTG